>NC_042983.1:18189497-18191997 GCF_901001165.1 Salmo trutta | reverse complement strand
GAGAGAATGACAATTAGAGAGTTTGAAAGAAACGGAGAACAAGATAGAGAGGAGAGAAATAGAGACAAAGGGGGAGATGAGAGAGGCATAGATGTAGGTCAGATGTGAAGGCACTGATCAATATGTCCTGTAGCCTAGTGCCAACTGCTGACAGACAGACAGACAGACAGACAGACAGACAGGCAGGCAGGCAGACAGACAGACAGACAGACAGACAGACAGACAGACAGACAGACAGACAGACAGACAGACAGACAGACAGACAGACAGACAGACAGACAGACAGACAGGCAGGCAGGCAGGCAGGCAGGCAGGCAGGCAGACAGACAGACACAGACATAGGAATGAAGATTGACGGGCCCACAGGTACATTCATACACCGGCTCTTATTCTGCCCCAGTCTCTGAGATACATGAGTGAGAGCTTTAATGCAGCTCTCTGAAATCCATCCACAATAACAAACTCCTCAAGTTTAATATGTTCAGACAGACACTCAGACCCAATCAGATCTCAGTGAAATTGTGAGAGGCACCACTCCTTTAGATTCATTTGTTTTAACTTAGTTTTTCCATGGTGACTTGAGGGGTGAGGTTGAGGGAGAGCTAGAGTGTGTCTGGAGCCAGGTAGACGGCGAGAGAGAGGGAGGGGGGAGAGAGAAAGAGAATGGGGGGGGGTGCGGAGAGAGGGGGGCAAGAGGGAGGGAAAGGGGGGAGACTATTTGCACATTGTTACAACACTGTATACAGACATAATATGACATTTGAAATGTCTTTATTCTTTTGGAAATTTTGTGTGTAATGTTTACTGTTCATTTTTGTATTGTTTATTTCACATTTGTTTATTATCTATTTCACTTGCTTTAGCAATGTAAACATATGCTTCCCATGTCAATAAAGCCCCTGAAATTGAAAGTGAGACAGAGAAAGAAAGAGAGAGAGAGAGAGAGAGAGAGAGAGAGAGAGAGAGAGAGAGAGAGAGAGAGAGAGGGCAACCAGTGAAGAACAAACACCATTGTAAATAGAACCCATATTTATGTTAATTTATTTTCCCTTTTGTACTTTAACTATTTGCACATAGTTACAACACTGTATATAGCCATAATATGACATTTTAAATGCCTCTATTCCTTTGGAACTTTGTGAGTCAGCTAGAAGTGCAATGTTCACTGTTCATTTTTTATTGTTTATTTCACTTTTGTTTATTATCTATTTCATTTGCTTTGGCAATGTAATCATATGTTTCCCATGCCAATAAAGCCCTTTGAATTGAATTGAGAAAGAGGGGGGAGAGAGCAAGAGGAGGGAGAGAGCGAGAGAGAGTGGAGGGACATGAGAGATGGTGCAGCTCTGGATAAATGATGAGGAGAGAAGGAAAGGTTGTTTACAGTAAACGCAAGCAAATCCATCTCTCGTCTTCTCCTGTCCTGTCTTCTTCTTTCTCTCCTCTGTGATATCTAAAAAAGCACTTTATCTAGGCCTAAGGAAACAGAGTGTGTGCGTGGCTGAAGGGAGGTTTAAATGCGCTGGGGCCTCTTTCCTCCTCGGACTCACTTGGTCCCAGCTCAATCAGCCGCAGAGAGCTGGGCGTGGAGGGGGGCTGAGGTCTCTGATGGTTAAGGAAATAGATTGGTGACAGGTAAGGGTACAAGCTGCAAATTCCCTTTCCACCTCTAAGATACAAGGCCCTTGTAAAAACGCCTATTTTTCATATCCAGATGTGTCTGTCTCAGAGTTAACATGGCACTTCTGCTTACCAGTCCTTCTCTTTATCCTTAGCACCTCACATCCAGTCTCAGAGCACAGCACCCATCACACAGCAGCCTCAGTCAGAACCCCCTCTGATAAACCTCAGCTACAAGTCAAAAGCCAAACTCCAACATGTCTAACACTGACTCTGGCCGTGCTCTCTCTGAAGCGTTGGGTAAATAAATCCCCAATGACATGCAGTGGAGAGAGAGAGAGAGAGAGAGAGAGAGAGAGAGAGATAGAGAGAGAGAGAGAGAGAGAGATGGCTGTGGCTGGGCTCAGCAGACAGACAGACAGACAGACAGACAGACAGACAGACAGACAGACAGACAGACAGACAGACAGACAGACAGACGAGCCGTTTAAATCCCCTCTCCCTCTGTGCCTTTATTCCCCAGATGTAATTACGGGCCTGGCGAGGCCTGGTTGTCAGGCAGGCTGAGGCTGTAGAGACAGCCCAGAGCCCTGCAGCACACTGTCTGTCTCAGTGGGAGTAGGGGACAGGAAGCTACAGGGACATCTTCAACACCACGCCACCTGCCTGTTCAATGGCCTCTCAGCCACACCAGGTTAACCCAATACTTTCGGTGCTGCAGGGGCTCAGTGAGCCGACGCCACTGGTCACACAGATCAAGGAGGAAAGAGGATCTCAGCACTGGGCTGTACTATCAGACAGCTTCCAAGGAACAGAAACACCACCAGCTGCTCACAGGAGGCAGATTTAAGATCTAAACAAGACGTGTGCGAGGGGAGCA
>NC_042983.1:15059845-15197345 GCF_901001165.1 Salmo trutta | reverse complement strand
ACTCTACATCTCCTGTCTCTCTGTGTGTACCTTGTGCTGCTGGTACAGTAATCTCTGTACACACTCCTCCTGGTGGTGTGTGAAGGCGGAACGACAGATCTGATCCATCAGGAATAGAACGGTCCTGTCTCGGTACCACAGGTTCTGCTGGGTTAGAATTCCCACCCAGAACTCTAGAACCGCTGCCGGACCCACACGACCTGGCCTAGAACTCTCCACCACGTGAGTCTGAAAGAGAACACACACACACACACACACACACACACACACACACACACACACACACACACACACACACACACACACCGTGAAGAGATTCATGGACTGTTCAGAGGCAGGAACATCCACTTCTACAGCTGGCCAAACTACTGATCTGGTTAACCCCATGTTTCACACCAGTTCTGATGTATTAGATTCTGATGTGTACATACCTGTATGACACTGTTGAGCAGGCGTACCATGTCCCCATAGGTGCCTCCAGTGAAGAGTGGCGCCACCCTGTGGGTGACCTGCTGCGTTACACCCTGAGGACACACACCGTCACACTGCAGGAACAACTGGATACAGCCCACAAACCTGGCACAGAGAGAGGAAGAGACAAACATATACTGTAGTCCAAACATAGCAATACCACAGGCCTCCAGTTGTGTGATATTTTAGTGGGACTTTAAGGTTTAGTTTTGGTAGGGGTAAAAGGTACTGAAAGTTAACTGTAGAAGCTGAGCGGGCAGAAAAGAGGGAGGATGTTGTCCAGTACAGAGGAAGTAGGGTCTAGGACATCGTGTGTATCTCTTACTGTGTGTTCTTCAGCAGGTAGAAGCTGACAGGGTAGGTAGGAGGGAGGATGTTGTCCAGGAGATGGACAGCAGCTCTCAGATGTTGAGACTGAATCAGGTTCTTCAACAGATCCACTCCCTCTGTGCAAAACACCTCCAGACTGGGATGGGATGGGATAAGACAGACAGACAGACAGACAGACAGACAGACAGACAGACAGACAGACAGACAGACAGACAGACAATGGTACAGAGAGAGACTTTAAACACATGTGCAGTGTTTGTGTCACCGTGCTGTGGTCCTCACCAACCGGCCAGAGGGCTCATAGGGAGAGTGACTTTGCTCTCTGTGCCGAACACCGCACCTTGCTTCACTGACCTGTCATACTAATAACTGCACTATACTGCTTTTGCACCATGTACACTTCTTCACAAGACGGTATATACACACACACACACCACACACACACACACACACGTCACAGCAGCACCCCTCACTCTGCATATATAGATATAGCCCCACTGTAAATTGTAACGTTATATCTTCACTGTAGCTCAGCCTATACTCTAGGGTTTTATGATTGCTGTATTTATATTGTATATTCTGTATGTCGACTTTGTGTACATTTCTCTGTCTGTATTCTGTTTGTACATTTGTCTATTGCTGTCAGCACCTGTTCATTAAGTCTAATTCCGTGTATGTGGAAATGTACTTGGCGAATAAAGGGATTCTGATGTGAGAGAGAGAGCAGATGGTACCTGTGTCCTATGGTTGTCATGGCGATGGCCAGGTAGCAGCCAATGGGAAGGCCCGCCTTTACGGCCCTTAGAACAGGGTGCATGTTGGGGGCGTGCGTGAGCTCGGGAGAGGGGTTAGGGGCAGAGCCGGGGGTGGACCAGGCTGCTTGAGGGTACTGGGTGTTGCCATGGAGCTTCAGCCTTAGCAACAGTTGCCAGGCCCACTGGCTGAAGGAAGCCTCAGGAGACAGACCCAGACGGAGAACACTAGCCAGGTAGGACACCTGATTGACAGAGAGATGTGTGTTAACCTCAGAGATGAGATGGGTGTATGATGTGCACTTGTCTGTGTGTTTGCGTTACCTGCTTGATTCCCTCTGAGATGAGTCCATTGTATGGCTTGTCTGTGAGGTATTTCTGATAGGCTTCTGCCACCAGCAGAGCAACTTCACTGTGGAGAGAGGAGGGCAGGGCCAGAGTCCCATCCTACAAGACACACGCACTCAACATTACACACTGTACACACTCAAACTCAATGTAGGGTTAGGTGTGTGTGTGTGTGTAGTACCTTTGTGTATCCCCAGTCCAGTCCTTCCAGTAGAACACAGGCCAGGCTGTTCTCCACAGCAGAGAGGGGGTGTTGGAGCAGCCAGCCCCCGATCACACACACTTCCTCTGGGCTAGGACGCCACAGGAACAGGGGCAGCTCCTTACTGAGGTACAGTGCCACCTAACATACACAAGGCTAATCAACATGCAGGTGTACTTAACCGAACCACCTCTTTTACACCTGAAGTCTTCATCCCCATCCTTTCCACAGCAACCCCAGGTGTTGACAGACGCCACGAGCGCGGACACACACACACACACACACACACACACACACACACACACACACACACACACACACACACACACACACTTACCATGCCGACTGTCTCGATGGTCTCTCTGAGTCTGTCCAGCAGGACTGAGATGACGTAAGGATGAGCGGTTGCTATGGCGGCCAGCAGCTCCCGCCCCACCTTCGAGTAGGTTTCCCTCGTAGACACACCCACATAGGACACCTGGAGGCAGGGATGGAAATAAAGGGTGTCCTGCAGTAGAAACTGGCAGCCGGCTTTTTCTGCGACCTCTACTCATTCCGTGTGAAAAAGGATGTGCGTGTTACCTGGAAGATGAGGAGAGCTATAGTGGTAACGAAGGTGGGGTCAGAGTGGTGGGCGGGCATGGCCATGTGAGCTAGCGCCGTGAGGAGAGAGATTCCATCAGAACTGTTGACCTCACACAGCCATTTCTCAAACCTCTCCTGGTGACACGGCTCTGCAACACACGTTAGTACATCATCAAGGCACGGTTCCTGTGCTGACACACTGTGTATGTGTGTGGATGCATGATACTGAGCTCTATTCTGGGTTTTTGTTGTTGTTAGTACATTGGGTTTTTGGAAAAAGTACTTGATGAATACAAGTCATTCCTATCATCATTATGTATGTGTGTGTGTGTGTACCTCTGAGGGCCTGTAGGCAGGTGTATGTGTTGTCTGTAGAGTTGAGTGTGTCCGGTGCAGCGGTCTCTGCACACTGCATCACGTACAGAACTCTCCACAGCATGGAGCTGGACAGGGTACCATAGGGCATCTCTGACATGAACAGCCAGATACCCAACCTAGGAGAACACACAGTCAGATAATACACAAACACTCAACACTCTCTCTCACACACACATACAAGTATGCACGCACTCCCCAATCAATATTCTTACTGCCTTGTAAGAATAGACGGCCAAAAACATGACATTTCTTCCCCCTCGCACCTCTTGTTTCTGAGGACGTGTAGTACAGCTCTGAGGAACAGATGGTCGTATTCTAGCTGCAGTTTCTCCAGAGAGATGGTACTGGGCCGGGCTGGACCAGCAACACTCACATACTGGGCCCAGTGATCACTGACGTAACACACCGTCATCCTGCAGGGAGGGAGAGCACAGGAGGCAGCGGTTACACACCTTTACAAAACACATCTACATCTAAAATGTGCTGCGTGTGGGTGTCTTACCGTATGGTGTGTCCGATGCGTTTGACTAGCTGGCGGTAACGAGCGCTGTCGTAGGTGTTCAGACCCACAGCTAGCAGCTCGATCAGCGACGAGGCGAACGCAAACACACGCATCATCTTCTGACTGGAACAGGCCTTGGGCTCATAAACACCTAGATAAAGGACATCCGTTATAAAATGGTAGGCGAGTCACACAGCTACACACACATCTGAAGCCAAAAAGCAGGCACCAGAATAACAGAATTACCACGTCAGTCAAATACATGACAACACACGCACGCACGCATACACACACAGCTTTACTTTCGTGAAATGTCAGGACTTTTTGGAGTGTAAAAATGTTTGACCATTAAAATTTTTATTTTCCCTAATCCTAACCCAACCCCTTAACCTAACCCTAACCCCAAAACCCTTAAGCTTAAAATAGAACTTGAACGAATTCAGGTCCTGACTTTTCAAAAAAGTTATTGTTTTCATACCTTTTCAGGACATTCGGGTGAAATGCTAGGACATTGGGATCCTGATAATGTAGGAAAACAAGCACACACGCGCGCGCACACACACACACACACACACACACACACACACACACACACACACACACACACACCCTTCTTGCTCATCTCCAGCAGGTGTGTGAAGAGCTGTTGGAAGGGGAACTGGGACAGCAGAGAGATCAGGTCCTCTTCACACAGTAACAACCAGCTGCTCCCTGGGTCCTCATCCTGAAAAACACACATGCACATCAGCTACCTTACAACACTTCTACCAACGTTCCTCGGTTTAAATTCCCTGAAATACCCCCCCCCACACACACACACACGGTTACCTCTTCTCCCCCTTCATCCACTAGGGTCCAGTTCCCAGACTCAGGTCTGGAGGCTGCATCACTCTGACTCTCACAGGGCTTCATGTGGCTCATGAACTCAGCTCGGTGTCTAAAGATGAAAGGTCAACAATCAGAGAGAAAAACCCATAGGGAGCTAACTTGAAATGTGCAAAAAAATTCACATAAATAGGTAAGGATTAGCGATGAAAGGTCAAGGTTAGGGCTTCCTGACTGGAGACATGAGGGTGGTGACATGTAGGGTTAAGGGTCAGGGGCCAGAGTGAGAAGTTAGGGTTTTTACCTGACTGGAGACATGAGGATGGCGACATGTAGGGTTAAGGGTCAGGGGCCAGAGTGAGAAGTTAGGGTTCTTTACCTGACTGGAGACATGAGGATGGTGACATGTAGGGTTAAGGGTCAGGGGCCAGAGTGAGAAGTTAGGGTTTTTACCTGACTGGAGATATGAGGATGGCGACATGTAGGGTTAAGGGTCAGGGGCCAGAGTGAGAAGTTAGGGTTTTTACCTGACTGAAGACATGAGGATGGTGACATGTAGGGTTAAGGGTGAGGGGCCAGAGTGAGAAGTTAGGGTTCTTTACCTGACTGAAGACATGAGGATGGTGACATGTAGGGTTAAGGGCCAGGGGCCAGAGTGAGAAGTTAGGGTTTTTACCTGACTGAAGACATGAGGATGGTGACATGTAGGGTTAAGGGTGAGGGGCCAGAGTGAGAAGTTAGGGTTCTTTACCTGACTGAAGACATGAGGATGGCGACATGTAGGGTTAAGGGCCAGGGGCCAGAGTGAGAAGTTAGGGTTTTTACCTGACTGAAGACATGAGGATGGTGACATGTAGGGTTAAGGGTGAGGGGCCAGAGTGAGAAGTTAGGGTTTTTACCTGACTGGAGACATGAGGATGGCGAGAGCCTGCATGAACTGCTGTACTCCTGAGGGGTTTCCCAGGACCTGGATCTGAAACACACACCCCCAAGCATGTTATAGTTAAGACTGCTAACGTTTACCTGGCAATGATGCCATTGTTAGCCGAATATGATAACCTGCCAAAAAGCATACAGAAATAGTGGAGTGAGCCTTCATTCATAAACCAGGCCTACTTTCGAGGAAATCAAAACAATAAACAATCTAGATAGAGGGTGTGTCTCACCTGTAAGAAGGCTGCAGCCCACTTGCCCACCCCTGCAGAACAGCACAGCAGATGGTTCAACAGGTAGAGGTGTTCTCCTGATCCCCCCACACGCAGTAACACTGCCACCTATCCACAACACACACACACCACAGCATAGCATAGCATGACTAAACTGCACAACAGGTGGGACAACAGGTACTGCGGTACCAGGGCTAGTGTTGAGGTTTACTGTGTGTGTGTGTGTGTACCAGTCTCTGCAGCCAGAGGTGGATGTCTGTCTGGAACTGCGTGTCGTCCAGGACTCTCCGTGTGAAGCTGAAGAGAACACTGATGCTCTCCTTCAGAGGGAGGAGGGAGCTGGGCTGGCTCTGGGTACCACACATATCTACAATTCACAAACACACATACACTTGGCTAATTAAACAAAGAAACACACTAAACATGTGTACAATATGGTAAATATGAAATCCCACCTGTGCGTATATGTATGTACGGTGTGTGTGAGAGTGTGTTCTCACCGTGGAGCAGGCAGTGTAAGTATGACTCCACCTGAAGACGTGACAGCAGGGCTGTGTATGCGTGCAGCGCCACCTTCTGGTGCAGGAGTTCAGAGCGGGCCTCGAACAGCTTCCGCAGCTCCACCAACGCAGCCTCACTGAAGTCAGCCTGCTGGAAGCGGTGGTAGCCATAAACCTTGGACTGGTCCCCACACACACCCTGGAGAGAGACAAAGAAAGGGTTTAAAGAGAGAGATGAAGATCAGAAGTGTACTGTATAACTTTGTAGCTTCTGTGTTATGTGCTAAGTCGTATACTAACATAATATATTTAACCACATACCTGAAGTGTGAGCTGTTCATCTCTGAAGCTCCAGAGTCGGTTCTGTGTGGTGTTACAGTCGGAGGTGTGTGTGTGGAGCTGTGTGTGTGCGTGTGTCAGCTGTCTGCGGCAGCGCCAGTAGTTCTGCAGGAGTTCTGTCAGCTCGTGGCCTTCCTGCCGGGCCAACACTGCGAACCGGGCTGCACACACCTCCACCCCCTCCACCCACACACACAACCCCCCACCCGGCTCCCACACACTCAGCTGCTCCAATGAGAATGCCTTCAGGAAAAACACAAGACAGTCGACACTATAAATAAATATTATCCACCATTCTTTTGTAACATAGATAGCTTTGTAATATAAAGCGGTTCGAGCCCACAATGGGTCATAGTAAGTGTGTAGTTACGTGTAGTTCTGGGCTGGGCTGGGGTAGTTCAGGGTACAGTCTGGTCCTGGAGCCCTCAGATGGAGCTAGTTCCACAACAGGCTCCAGACTGGGAGGACACTCTTGCTCCCCTAGAGGCAGAACAGCAGGGCCCCTTGTCCCACAGGCCCGCAGAGCCTCCTCATGCAGCTGCATCAGGGAGCCCTCCTCCAGTGTGGGTAGTGAGGGGTAGAGGGCAGGGGCGCTGGGGGCCAAGGGTGTCTCAAGCATCGTAGATATGCAGGCCTGAGTCTGGATGTGGGTTTTGTTCTGGGTCTCGCTCCACACCTCAGTGCTCGGTGGTTCAGCTCTGAGCTCAGCCCCTTGGGCCTCTCCTCTCCCCTCATCCCTCTTCTCTGGCTCTGTCTCAGAGGGATTTTCTAGTGTCTGGGGTGAGGTTGATGATGATGTCTGTGATGATGATGATATTGTCTGTGATGCTGGAAATGATTCCTCTGATGTCTGTGGTAATATCTGTGTTGATGGTTGTGATGTCTCTGATAAAGTCTCTGATGCCTCTGCCAGGCCCTGTTGTTGCTCTGTCCCCTCGTAGGGCAGACTGAGGGGGATGTCTGTGAACTCAGAGCTGGGCGGGGCAGCAGCACCAGCTTCCTCATCACAACCAGCAGAGAGAGCTGTGGGACTCTTCACTCGTCCACTCTGCCTCTGTTTCCTGTCCTGTTGGGGGTAACACACAACAGTAGTCTGACTGGTTATTACTCATGAATAATGACAGGGTAATACATACTATCATATGCTTTCACCATCATTCCATAAACAGACAGTAGTCTGCCCTCAGGGACATACAGGAGTGTACTGTACATACCTGAGACCTGCTACCGGTCTTAGACTTCTTTTGTCTCACAGCCTCCATCTATGATATCCTTCACACCTTGTTCCTCACACCACATTCACCCTAAGGCTTCTAAGGCGAGAAAACAGTGGGTCTGTTAAATGGGAGCACAACAGTCAGCTCACAGTCGTTGGTACATGATTATTTTCTAATCTCACATTAGCCAGTTTGGTCCTGGCTGCCAACACAGTCCCAAATGATAATCCTGTCATTCATGCGTCAGCAAAACAACACCACTCACTTACTCACGTGACTACTGATGATAAACATGGACCTAGATGTGTGTGTTATCTGTACATGAAGGCGGTTCTTGTTAGCAAATAGGCATGGTTTCAGACCAGTTTCGAGCTGTATAGGGTAAGGGTTAGCTATTTAGAGTTAGCTAGTGTCGGGAAAACGAAACACATCCACCCCTCTCCTCGCACAGCACTAGCAAAGCAATGGCTAGAGAGGGTGTAATGACAGTCGTCGGTCAACATGGCTAGCACAGTGTACCCCAGTTTACCTATCACTGTCAGTTGATTCCAAATAAGCTCTGCCATCTAACTATCTTAAACAAACTGGGGAAAACATATTGTCGTTAACGTTACTAGCTAGCTAGCTAGCTAGCTACACGTAGCGCTCTCGAGGAGTGCAAAAACAATGACATAATATAGATAGCTAGCACCAGTTTTTTTTTGGTGTAGCTAACGTTAGCTATAATGATCAGCTGTAAACTGTAGGCTAAACCCCTAAAAAAATTTACAATGCTACCTACCTTTGTAAAACAATTTGATCAACGCCAGCGAAGTGACATTTGGCAACACATCAGCTGTTATTTGTTTTGCTCCAGGAAGGAACAGTTATCGCGATAATATTTCGTCACATGACTCCTGCACTATCTTTACGTAACACAAAAAGTGCCTACATCAAAGATTATGGATATACTGACAAGATACATGTCAATTCAATTCAATTGACTTTATTGACATGGCAAGTTAATTATTACTTACATTGTCAAAGTATACATACAGAAACAAAAAAAACAAAATATATATATATATATATATATATATATATAAATAAATGGTGGGACCAACAGCAATAATAATAATAATAATAATAGTAGTAGTGGACATGTGATTACCATTAACAACAACTACAACAACAATATTAATCAGAACAACAATACATTAAAGCAATGGTAGTAGACCAGTGTCAACATGACTGAGAAGACACATGACATGGTATGAAAGACAAAACAAAACAAGATGGGAAATATTATCGACATTACGTTGCACTTTTCACTGGCTGTCCCTCAGGTTGTGGCAGAAGGACATATATTTGGCTGCCAAAACTGCACATAAATATCTGTGGGACTCTTCACGCGTCCCACAATAAATATCTGATTTTTTCTTCATCTTTTATAGTTTCAAATTCTTTGTATTGAATTATAATACATGTCTCTGCCCTAACAAATGGGAGTCGTTGTCACAAAGCGGCAATGCGGGCTGTCTAGCTCCCGCGTATCGTTTCTATGGATTGGTGGATACGTCGATTATTGTATTATTTTTTAAATATTCGATGAGGGTTGTTGACGTCAAACGCCTGTATTCAATGGAGAAAGACGCTGTGCTACTAGCCTCATGCATCAAATATGGATAGCAAACTTGAGACAACTCCGATATAAAGTGTTTTTTTCTCAAAATTGCCGGGATGTCACTAGTCCTACTTATATCAGTAGACGCGTAACAACGTATGCATTACGAAACTTCTTTTCAATCTACTCTCTCATTGACCTCCATACAAAAACTCCTTGCTTGGTGGGCGAAAAAACGCCACCTGCTGGAGGGAGACAGATTTTCCGCTGAGTTGGCCTCTCTTCCTCTGCGGACAGGGTGCACACCTGCCTACATTCATGTTAGTTACCGTATCGATGTGGTCCGTGCTATTCGGGATCCTTAGGACGTCGCTAACCCTATGAAGTTTGTATTTAAAATGGTTACGGTAAGGGTTATGGTTAAGGGTATGGAAGTCCCAAGGATTTCCGGCTAGCACTGACCCTATCTATTTGTGTTGCAAACGTTATGTTTACAAAACTACATGTTCATAAAATTCATTTGTTTATTGGAGAAAAATACTCAAATTACACTGCATGACCAAAAGTATGTGGACACCTGCTCCTCGAACATCTCATTCCAAATTAATGGGCATTAATATGGAGTTGGTCCCCCCTTTGCTGCTATAACAGCCTCCACTCTTCTGGTAAGGTTTTCCATTAGATGTTGGAACATTGCTGCAGGGATTTGCTTCCATTCAGCCACAAGAGCATTAGTGAGGTCGGCACTGATGTTTGACAATTAGGCCTGGCTTGCAGTAGGTGTTCCAATTCATCCCAAAGGTTTTCGATGAGGTAGAGGTCAGGGTTCTGTGCAGGCCATTCAAGTTCTTCCATACCGATCACACAAACCATTTCTGTATGGAACTTGCTTTGTGCACAGGGGCATTGTCATGCTGAAACAGGAAAGGGCCTTCCCAAACTGTTGCCACAAAATTGGAAGCACAGAATCGTCTAGAATGTCATTGTATGCTGTAGCGTTAAGATTTCCCTTCAATGGAACAAAGGGGCCTTGCCCTAACCATGAAAAACAGCCCCAGACCATTATTCCTCCTCCACCAAACTTTACAGTTGGCACTATGCATTCGGCAGGTAGTGTTCTCCTGGCATCCGCCAAACCCAGATTCATCCGTCGGACTGCCAGGTGGTGAAGCGTGATTCATCACTCCAGGGAACGTGTTTCCACTGCTCCAATGGCGGCGAGCTTTACACCACTCCAGCCGACGCTTGACATTGCACATGGTAATCTTGGATTTGTGTACAGCTGCTCGTCCATGGAAACCCATTTCATGAAGCTCCCGAGGAACAGTTATTGTGTTGAAGTTGCTTCCAGAGGCACTCTGGAACTCGGTAGTGAGTGTTGCAACCAAGGACAGACTATTTTTACGTGCTACGTACTTCAGCACTCATGGTCCTGTCTGTGAGCTTGTGTGGCCTACCACTTCCCAGTGTTGTTGATCCTAGACGTTTCCACTTCACAATAACAGCACAGTTGACCACCGCAGCTCTAGCAGGGCAGAAATTTGATAAACTGACTTGTTGGAAAGGTGGCATCCTATGACGGTGCCACGTTGAAAGTCACTTAGCTCTTCAGTAAGGCCATTCTACTGCCAATCTATGTATATGGAGATTGCATGGCGGTGTGCTCGATTTTATACCCCTGTCAGCAACGGGTAGGCCTATGGCTGAAATAGCCGAATCCACTAATTTGAATGGGTGTCCACATACTTTTGCATATATAGTGTAGTTAAATCTATCTGTGATTATCAAGAACATAACTTGTGTGTTCCCAAACATTATATTACTTTCGCTTTGGTCTTCCAACAACATGCTGGAGGAAACAGTATTGCTGCTCTAGCTGTGACATGAATATATAGCGAACCACTGTGCATTGTTCAGTGCAGGTAGCCACCCTGGTGCACTGTTCAAAGCCCAAGGTTGAAGTCCGCTCAAAACAAAAGTGATGTAATTAAGCACGTGGAGTAATGAGTAGGATTTGGTGTTTTCACACGCACAAGGGATTGCTTTTCTTTTGATAAAAAACGCTTTATCTGCCTTCCCAATGAAAACTAGTTGGAAATATTTTATATAATTATATAGCAGACAGACAAAGTATTTATTTCAAATGTACACAAATATTTCACAGTCCCTTTTAAAACTCATTGAAGACACAGCAGTCAGCTGTCTCAGCTGTGTCTTGAATTTGACAGCAGCTATAAAGTAAACAGTTCTCTGTGTGTGGAATGTTGAAGGTAGACTGGCAGTGTCAATGGTGACCTTTGACCTAGTCACCTGCTCAGTCCCTCTTGATGAAGCACCTCTTTTCTCTTGCCACTGTTTACATGCTAGTTGGAATGAGTTTCCTAGTTCCAACTAGTACATCAACACTGCATCTGTTGTTCTCATCCTATTCAACCCACAGGTTTTATGGTTGAGTTGATCTCTCTACCACCAGGGACAACATTCACTTTCTATGTAAAAAGGCTTAGCTGGGTGTATGTATGGTGGTTCAGGGTTTCATGTGTGGATCAGATGCTGTGTCTGGATAGATCATGGTTCATAGTTTATGTGTGGTTCAGGTGGTTCATGTAGTTTGTGTGTGTATGTGTGACTCATTGGTGGTGTATGTGTGGTTCAGGTGATTCTTGTGAATCTGTGTGTGGTCCGTGTATATCTGTGTGTGGTTGGTGTGTGAATTCTTGACTCAGTGCCAGGCTAAGGATCTCTGTTTTCTCCTTGTAGAAGCGGAGTTCATTGCCATGACACCTAGCCACATCCAGTTCCCTCTGTGCTGCTCGTAGCTCCATCCTCAGCTGCCTTGGAGTCTGCCGCTCCCTGCCCAGCCAATCCAGAGCCATGCTGCTGCGCATGCTGGCATCCAGTCCCCGCTGCAAGTAATAACCAATCACACTCTGTGGGGGCAAAGAGTAATAACCAATCAGGCGGTGCGCTTGATGTAGCACCGTTGGATTAAATGCGGAAGACACATTTCAGTTGAAGGCATTCAGTTGTACAGCTGACTAGGTATCCCCCTTTCCCTTCCCCTTTCTGATGTGAGAATAGCAGGGGTGTATCCATCTTGTCTGCAGAGGGCCAGTGTGGGTGCAGACTTTTGTTACAGCCAAGCAGTAATACACCTGATTCAAATCAAAGATTGGCCACCCTTGGAGTAGAGGATTATAGGGTCAATTATATAATTGAATATCCAGATGAGGGACTTGCCTGGCGGGAACACTGTCTTTCCCTTAGAATCTTCAACGTCCCGTTCCAGTGTAACAACTGAAACACTGTCATCCCCTCCTACAGAGAGAGAGAGAGAGAGAGAGAGAGAGAGAGAGAGAGAGAGAGAGAGAGAGAGAGAGAGAGAGAGAGAAAATGAAAATGAATAGACCTGAGCAATAAAAGAACGGCATAAAAAATGATCAGTGAAACTTGACAATTGTGTAATTACGCAGGACAGGGATGATAGATGATCTAAATATTTTTCTAATCCCTAACCAAACTGTGTGCGATTGTTTGAAAAGTTACGTTAGACCTTTATGTTCCAAGCCTGTCTGCTGAAGTTGTGATTGAGAGCATACGGTCTGGCTGGATGGCTGCCATGTATCCATAGATAATGTTATAAAATGATAAGGGTAATGTTCAGGAACAGACGGAACTGGTGCCAGTGCTTAGAACAGGTGGTGGAGGTCAAATAATAGTTTCAGCAAAAAGTTTTAAAAAAGAGTCCGTATGAGATCATGTTTGCAGTGCATGAGAGAATAACATATATTATTAAACATATATTATAACATACAGTAATTAACCTATAACAATTAATAATAATTCCTATGATAATCCTGTCCTTACCTGGAACTCCAACATGGTTCTACCAGTGTATGACTGGAGCAGGAGACAATACGCTCCTAAACTGGTGCTAGGATCACAGGCATCCTCCACAGAGACCTGGATGGAAAGTACAGTAACACAACACTTGAACACTGACACATCTGATATCAGCCAATAGAAGAGAGCTTTTCATGACCAATAACTCAGGATATCCTATCGTATCCATGCTGCCATGCTGATGCTTAGTCGTGGTGAATTAGAGTAAGTCCTGTGCCAGAATAGTCCTGTGCCAGAGTTAGTCCTGTGCCAGAGTAAGTCCTGTGCCAGAATAGTCCTGTGCCAGAGTAAGTCCTGTGCCAGAGTAAGTCCTGTGCTAGAATAGTCCTGTGCCAGAGTTAGTCCAGTGCTAGAGTAAGTCCTGTGCCAGAGTAAGTCCTGTGCCAAAATAGTCCTGTGCCAGAGTAAGTCCTGTGCCAGAGTAAGTCCTGTGCCAGAATAGTCCTGTGCCAGAATAGTCCTGTGCCAGAGTGAGTCCTGTGTCAGAGTAAGTCCTGTGTCAGAGTTAGTCCTGTGGCAGACTTAGTCCTGTGCCAGAGTAAGTCCTGTGCTAGAGTAAGTCCTGTGCTAGAGTAAGTCCTGTGCCAGAGTAAGTCCTGTGTCAGAGTAAGTCCTGTGCCAGAGTTAGTCCTGTGCCAGAGTTAGTCCTGTGCCAGAGTTAGTCCTGTGCCAGAGTAAGTCCTGTGCCAGAGTTAGTCCTGTGCCAGAGTTAGTCCTGTGCCAGAGTTATTCCTGTGCCAGAGTTAGTCCTGTGTCAGAGTACGTCCTGTGCCAGAGTTAGTCCTGGTCCAGAGTTAGTCCTGGTCCAGAGTACGTCCTGTGTCAGAGTAAGTCCTGTGCCAGAGTTAGTCCTGGTCCAAAGTTAGTCCTGTGTCAGAGTACGTCCTGTGCCAGAGTTAGTCCTGTGCCAGAGTTAGTCTTGTGCCAGAGTTAGTCCTGTGTCAGAGTAAGTCCTGTGTCAGAGTAAGTCCTGTGCCAGAGTAAGTCCTGTGCCAGAGTAAGTCCTGTGTCAGAGTTAGTCTTGTGCTAGACTCACGGTGCTGGCTGAAGCAGCCTCCTGCAGGCTGTGTGTGATAAACAGAGGAGTGATTCGTCTAGACGGCAGCTCGTTCACTAGAGAGTTCATCAGAGCGACACGCGCCGCATCCCTGCGAGCTTCCGCCTGGGTCTCACACTCCTACAGAGAGTCAGAAAGAGGTGGGAGGTAGGTAGAGAGAGGAAGTGGAGAGAAAAGAGGGAGACATAAGTCCCACTATGTAAATTATATTTGCTGTGTTGTTGGTTTGAGATGATCACTGTTTGCATAATCTCGGTTAACCCAGAACCAAAGTCCTGTGTAATTGGTCAAATGCTGGATTATTCTGGGTCCATATGTGTTCAGAGAAGAGATAGAACGAGGATCGAAAACGGAATGAAGAGCTCCACCCTCTCTCTTTGCAAGATATGGGACAAGTCTATGGGCCAAATGTCCCCCACCCCTTCCCGAAAATCAAAAGATACTAACACCTGTGAAATCATGATTAGTCCAAAGCACCGGAACTAATGCTGCTCGTTATCTCACGCATCCCGTTGTATCAGGACAGATTTACGGTACCATTTATGTTTATGTAGTCTGCCTACGAGAGATGACTGTTTGCATGAATATGATCGACTGGAACAGAAATAAAGGTCATCTAGAAAAGGCTTCTGCTTGGGTTCGTTTCATGACTTTCTTCAACATGTGAGAGTTTATAAAAGCAAATCATGGGATTAGCAATCAAATGTGGAGTTAGAATATAACATCACAGGCAGCTCTGAATCAATCACAAGGCATTTGGGGCCTCGACCTCTGGGACGCTGTGTGAGCCACAATGAGCCCTTTGAAAAGTATCTCGGGATTCCAGCTGAATAAAATCATCAAAGCAGGTTGAGAGGCTGTGTGTACTGCCCAGGATCTGACGGGTATAGATGAAGGACCTCTCTTTAGGGGCTGTGCAGTAATGAGGCCCTCCACACACCATTCAGACCCACAGCAAGGCTGAGCAGCACTCCTGTCCAGACAGGTATTTTTCTCACTCACACTAATGACAGAGCACCGTTAAAGCTGTTCAGTGGTGGTCTTTTGCTGCGCTATGGAAACTCTGTCTCTACTCCACGGTGGGCTCCTGTCATTGGGATATGGAAAATAACCACCTGGCCCACAACTCTTACCCCCTCCTCTCCTCTACCCTTACCACCAACCCTAACTACCTCCCTCACCCCACATATAACCTTGTCCGCAACAACCCTAGCTTTCCACCACAGTGGAATTTGGTAATGGGGTGAGAGGTGGCAGGTAGCCTAGTGGTTAGAGCGTTGGGTCAGCAACCAAAAGGTTGCTGGATCGAGTCCCCAAGCTGACAAGGTAAAAAATCTGTTGTTCTGCCACTGTTCCCCGGTAGGCTGTCATTGCAAATAAGAATTTGTTCTTAACTGACTTGCCTAGTTAAATAAATGTTTTGTGAGTAGTGCTGGTTTAGGTGGGTTAGGTAGCTGTGGTTGTCATGGTTATGATGGCAAGTCACCTTATAGTTTCCAAAGCAGCTTCCTCCAGGAAGAGTGACGTAGTAGATGTAAGGGGGTCTTGGGGAAGGGGCAGACTCATACAACAACAAGCCCTCTGATTGGCTGGCAGAGCCCTTCACTGAGTCCTCTGATTGGCTGTCGGACCACTTGACATGTTCCACCTGCTTCTGCTCCCAAAAGTTATGCAACATGGCCACAATGTTCACTGAGGACACGCGTGCACACACACACACACACACACACACACACAATAATAAATGTCTTCATATAGGCCTGATGATTGACACGTCAAAATAAATCTGAAATAAGTCCTCAGGGCTTTAGAACAAGCCATACAGTTTCAGAGATGTCTTGTGCCTGTGGTGGAAACACAATGAGGAATGAAGAGAGGTCAGGGTGATTTAGAGTTTCAATAACAACAGCAATTGAGGGCCCAGAACTAGACACAGGAAGTCAGCTATACTCAGCACCACAAAGCTACTCTACAGAACCTCTATCTGACTTAATAAGGGTATGAGGCGGACACTGTTGGAATGGACTGTAGATATATTTATCTTAATTAATGCAGAGACAGCCCATTAAAACATTGTTTAACTACCGTCCGTCTATAGTCTTGGCCACAGTTATACACCTATTCCTTCACTGCGTGTGTGTGTGTGTGGTGTGTGTGTGTGTGTGTGTGTGTGTGTGTGTGTGTGTGTGTGTGTGTGTGTGTGTGTGTGTGTGTGTGTGTGTGTGTGTGCGTGTGCGTGTGTGAGTGTGTGAGAGAGAGAGAGAGAGTGTGTGCATGTGTGTGTGTATGTTTGTGGAAATAACCTGTTTCTGTAACTGAACATTCCCAGGCTGAGTTAGGTTCGAGATGATTTAGGAAAAGGGGACACCACCCAACCACTCAACTCTAAACCTCCCTACAGAGATGGCTTCAGGTCGTGGCAGGCTAGTCCTGCATCCCGATGAACAAGAGCAAGCTTACCTTTGAGTGAAAAAGTTTCATTAAAACCAAATGCATTTGAAGGTGATTATGCCTACTGTAGATCGATACAGTGGAGCATCTCCACGCAACACTGCTTGAATCAAATCAAGTCAAAAGTATTTGCATCAGAACCAATGTAATGTTTTTTACTGTGTGCATGAATGGCTGATGCAGTAAACAGAGGCACCTGAATGTTCTATCTGGGAAAACAAGCATCTAATGAATCAGCCTTTTCAACTCTGCTTATTGATAAAAAGCAATTCACTGAAGATTTCCCAGGCCCTATGTCAGTGTGTTTTGAGTAACTAAATGCAATACATGCCTATATAAAACAGCCATATGCAATACCAAAAGCATGGTCTGAGTATGGCCCTCACATTGATTCAACTGCAGGTGACATCACAGTTAGATGCTCAAGCCCAGATGTCTGAGAATGATGTGTATTTGTGTGTCTCCGTGTGTGTGTCGGTGTATGGTTAGCTACTCACAGTCCTTGAGGCTGGTACCGAAGTCACTTGGGGACAGAAGGTGTGACATCGTGTTATCGTATGGAGAACCCCAAACTTGGCTCATCCTCTTCAATCTCAGTCTTCCTGCACACACTCAATCCTGCTCACACACACGCTCAGTCTAGTTCAAACCATGTTCCATGGAGAGCGCAGCAAGCAGTGGGAAACTACTCCAAATGCAGCTCCACTCAATACTTTTTTAAATGAGAGGATAAAGACTGCACTTCCCCTTAACTCAACTCCTCCTTTTTCTCTCCTCCCAGCTCCGCTTTCTTCCCCTCTCTCGTATGGAGGCCTCCCCAGGGGTTCTCCTCCGGAGCGCTCTACCTTTTGTCATGAGCTCTGCTAATTAGCTAGGGGGCCCCCTCACACCCATATACACTGAGGCCTGCTGTTGGTATGTGCCCCCCCCCCCCCACCTCTCCTTTGCAGCTGCCTAATCCCAGAGTGGTCAGACAGACTTTACAGGGCTCTATAGAGAGTCACTGTGGAGCCCCTCTCTCCTCTCTTACAGCCACACAGGATCTGGGTCACACCCTAAACATACCAGGGCCGTTGGCAGCAGGAATCCTAGTGGACAGAACAGTCCCACCCCTAACTGGGTCCCTCTGTCCATGAAATGCGCTCAAGCTTCTCATAGTAAAATGTGCCATAAGACCAACCAACGTTAATAACCCCCATCCTAATCCCCACATCCTCAGAGGAATGCTGTGTGTGTGTGTGTGACCGTGTGAGTGGGGGTGGGTGGGATGGAGCCATGCTGTTGACTTCAGACTCTTGTGGATCCAGGGCCTGAGCTCCTTTCAGGCTGCGTGTATGAATGGCCATTGTTCAGCTCTGCATTCACCCAGACACTCACTCCCTCCAACTATATTACAGATTAATATACTCACTATCACAGAGTGGAGGGGATTCTGTTCTCAAGACTTCCATTCCTCATTTTCAGGTTGGTGCAGGGTTTCCCAAACCCGAGAACCATTAGGGCAGGGTCCTGGGACCCCCCCTTTTGTTTTTTTGCCCTAGCACTACATAACTGACTCAAATAAATAACTCATCAAGCTTTGATTATTTGAATCAACTGTGTAGTACTATGGCAAAAACCAAAACGTACACCCCGGGGGGGGGGGGGGGGGGGGGGGGGGGGGGGGGCTGTGTTAGAGGACAATCATTAACACACACACACCATTCTGAAGACTTCCGCTAGTGAGTGACACAAGTACTCTCTTTGCAAGGTAAAGCACTTTGAGCACTTGGAAAAGCACTATATCAATGTAATCCATTACTTTTACCAGCCTTTTGTCTGTCTGCAAATCAATATTTGTTTGGAAGATATAGGCAATATGTGCAACGATTCTAAACTCCCATTCAAAAAAAAAAAAATACTTAGAACTGTAGCTATATACTTTGAATACACACCTGGACTCATTGTCATTCATATTAAAGTTGTCTATATTGTAAGTATTCACACTGCATTAGATACAGAGCAGGAGTGGGGGATCGTCACTGGAAACATTGGCCTTCTTCCAATGTGGTTCATGTTCTCCTCATCTTCTGCTGTCCTCGGAGACCAGGTTATCGGACGCACGTACGCACGCACGTACGCACACACTCAACTAACTCACACAGACGCTTGACAAGGGCTGCTGTAGTGACCGTATTACCGCCACACCGGCGATCATGAGTCATGAAGGCAGTCAAATTCCACATGACCGTTTAGTCACGGTAATTAGGCTTCTCAAAGCTCTGATGCTGATGATGGTCATTAGTAGCCTACCAAACTTGATAACTGCCTGGTACTCAGCACTCTATTGTCCCTCTAATCACTCTGACATCAATGCAAATGCATTTGAAAATCTAATCAAACATTTCATGTGTGTTCATGGGCTGAGAGCCCATGAGCTCTCAGTCAAGACCAATACACACACATACACAAACTCACACTTTCACACACTACCTGAAAATTAGGAATGGAAGTCTTGAGGAGAAAACAGAGTGAAAGAGGAGGATCAAATCAGCTTTCTATATTTATTTCTAAACTTTCCTAATATTAAGCACATTCTTTATATTTACAACAGGAGTATAGCCTACCTGGCTGGCATGAAAATAAACCACGGGGAACAGCGTCCTCCATTCACTATTTAAGTGCAGGGATGAGATGTATTTTTTCCCGCTGCCCCTGTTTCGATACAGGTGCATGATAATGGTCTAATCTAAATCAAGACAAATGTCACACATATATTATTTAGCATATGTAAAGACAAGATTAAATCAAGAATAGTCTGATGGGTGACAATAATAGCCTATCACTTACAGTTGAAGCCGGAAGTTTACATACACCTTAGCCAAATACATTTAAACTCAGTTTTTCACAATTCCTGACATTTAACTTACATCTAGACGTTCCGCTAGCGGAACACCTGCTCCAATATCCAATGATAGGCGTGGCGCGAATTACAAATTCCTCAAAAATCCAAAAACTTCAATTTTTCAAACATATGACTATTTTACACCATTTTAAAGACAAGACTTTCCTTTATCTAACCACACTGTCCGATTTTAAAAAGGCTTTACAGCGAAAGCAAAACATTAGATTATGTCAGCAGAGTACCCAGCCAGAAATAATCAGACACCCATTTTTCAAGCTAGCATATAATGTCACAAAAAACAAAACCACAGCTAAATGCAGCACTAACCTTTGATGATCTTCATCAGATGACACGCCTAGGACATTATGTTATACAATACATGCATGTTTTGTTCAATCAAGTTCATATTTATATCAAAAAACAGCTTTTTACATTAGCATGTGACGTTCAGAACTAGCATTCCCACCGAACACTTCCGGTGAATTTACTAAATTACTCACGATAAACGTTCACAAAAAACATAACAATTATTTTAAGAATTATAGATACAGAACTCCTTTATGCAATCGAGGTGTCCGATTTTAAAATAGCTTTTCGGTGAAAGCACATTTTGCAATATTCTGAGTAGATAGCTCGCCATCACAGGCTAGCTATTTTGACAATCTAGAAAAAAGAAACGCACACCTATAAAGGCGAGGTGCTGGCTAGCGGAGTAGAACACAAAAAAATAAAGGAAAGCCGCACACTCTAAGAGCTCAGATGCAAAAATTTAATAACCAACGTTTCGACAGCGAAGCTGTCTTCATCAGGGTATCTATTTCATCAGGGTAGCTATTTTGACACCCACCAAGTTTGACCCTCACCAAACTCAGATTTACTATAAGAAAAATTGGATTACCTTTGCTGTTCTTCGTCAGAATGCACTCCCGGGACTTCTACTTCAATAACAAATGTTGGTTTGGTTGCAAATAATCCATAGTTATATCCAAATAGCGGTGTTTTGTTGTGCGTTCAAGACACTATCCAAGGGTGACGAAGGGTTACGCGCCCGACGCGTTTCGTGACAAAAAAATTCTAAATATTCCATTACCGTACTTCGAAGCATGTCAACCGCTGTTTAAAATCAATTTTTATGCCATTTTTCATTATCTCAGTCTCATTGTCCTCAGATCGACCACTTTCAAAATGCGCTAATGTTTTTCAGCCAGGGCCTGCAAAGACATCATTCAGCCTTTTGCCGCCTTCTGAGAGCCAATGGGAGCCGTAGGAAATGTCACGTTACAGCAGAGATCCTCAGTTTTCAATAAAGAGAGTGTAGAAGGCCAAGAAATGGTCAGAGAGGGCACTTCCTGTAAGGAATCTTCTCAGGTTTTGGCCTGCCAAATGAGTTCTGTTATACTCACAGACACAATTCAAACAGTTTTAGAAACTTTGGAGTGTTTTCTATCCAAAGCTAATAATTATATGCATATTCTAGTTTCTGGGCAGGAGTAATAATCAGATTAAATCGGGTACGTTTTTTATCCGGCCGTGAAAATACTGCCCCCTATCCATAACAGGTTAATCCTAGTAAAAATTCCCTGTCTTAGGTCAGTTAGCATCACCACTTTATTTTAAGAATGTGAAATGTCAGAATAATAGTAGAGGGAATGAATGTGTCACTGCAACCTTAAAGGTCCTAAATGATGTCACCATTGCCCTTGATTCTAAGCAATGTTGTGGTGCTATTTTTATTGACTTGGCCAAAGCTTTTGATATGGTAGACCATTCCATTCTTGTGGGCCGGCTAAGGAGTATTGGTGTCTGTCATGACGTTGCCCTGTTGGGTGAGGTTTATAACCCCCCCATTAATACCTTTCCCCCTTTTCTCTCCACTCTACAGAATGGACTCTTGGAAAGCCCTGTGTTACCACCGAGAAAGTATGGTAACATCAAAAGGTTGGGAAATGGAACAATATTTCCCTTTCTCAACCAGTTGAAAGTGTCCGTTGGTACTTAAAGAATATGATGTCAGATCAGTTGTTGTCTGGGACATTATATCTGATGATAGGACGACATAAATTGTATCTTGGAAAGTCTACACATTCTAGTTATCAGATTCACATGGAATTGTTGTGCAATTTAAATGTTTAAATATGAAATTATTTGTGAAAAGATTGAATAGAATTTTAGCCTCCTAAATAAGAGAACTATGAAACACTCCATTCTCTCCCCCAGTACAAAAGCCCGTTGACGGAAGTGAACCTCAGTTCCTGATGACGTGAGGACTGGTGTCCGTATGTTTAAAAGGGCTAATTTCAACTACAACCTAACGAAATTACCATTGAGTTCCAGAATTGTTAGGACTGCTGTCCTAACGTTAAAAAGGGCGAATATCAACATGGAGGTGACGATCACCACGCTGGAATGGTGAATTTCGACTAGACCAGCCAGAATACAGCGCAAGTTGATTATGGCAACTTGGTATGAACTTTGAACGATTAGTCATCAAAGAAGAAGTGATAGCTCCTAGACATTGAGTTATCATCTGCAGCTGTAAACGTACGTGGCCTAGCAAAGGACAGACAATCTCCTAAGAACGACAGGGGACTTTAACGTATCCGCTCTACAACACTACGACCAGAAAGAATCTTCAAAGGACAATGGCAATCTCTGCTGGGCAAACCAGTCTTCCATCTTCGACCCATCTATCGAAGCGCAGCTCAGAGTAAATATATATCTTGCATTTTCCGAATTGGCGGTTATTAGAATGCATAAGATTCTGTATTTACGGTAGCATAGCTTCTCAAGGTCCAATAGAGACCCAATTCCTTTGTCCCTCAGTCTTCCCGCTCTTTCATTCAAACCCAACCCCCTTCCTTTGTGTAACCAGCCGTCATATCGGGTTAGCCCACTAGGGGCTTTTCATGACATGATTAGTAATCGATGTATGATCTATCCTGTGTATATATATGTAATTTTGTATGATTATTTAGGTATTTAGTAAATAAATAATTAAGCCAATTTGTGTATTGCTGATTCAACATATTACCTAGGGTTCGTGCAGATAACCAAGTACTTATGACAATCAGAATGAGATCGATCGAGGTGACGATTAACAATTGACTGCCTTTGATATAAAATATATTTTGATCTTTAAGAAAGTGGATTCGGGAGATAACCGCTCTATATAAATGAATGCTTCCATGGTGCCCCGTGGTTTTCTAACTACCTCTCTCAAAGAGTGCAATGTATAAAGTCAGAACATCTGCTGTCTCAGCCACTGCCTGTCACCAAGGGAGTACCCCAAGGCTCGATCCTAGGCCCCATGCTCTTTTCAATTTACATCAACAACATAGCTCGGGCAGTAGAAATCTATCTCATCCAATTATATGCAGATGATACAGTCTTATACTCAGCTGGCCCCTGCATGGATTTTGTGTTAAATCAAATCAAATCAAATTGTATTTGTCACATGCGCCAAATACAACAGGTGTAGACCTCACAGTGAAATGCTTAATTACAAGCTTTTAACCAACAATGCAGTTTTAATAAAATACCCCCCCCCCACAAAAAAAGTAAGAGATAAGAATAACAAATAATTAAAGAGCAGCAGTAAATAACAATAGCGGGGCTATATACAGGAGGTACCGGTACAGAGTCAATGTGCAGGGGCACCAGTGTTGAGGTAATTGAGTTAATATGTACATGTAGGTAGAGTTATTAAAGTGACTATGCATAGATAATAAGAGTAGCAGCAGCGTAGAGGGGGGGGGGGGGCAATGCAAATAGTCTGGGTAGCCATTTGATTAGCTGTTCAGGAGTCTTATGACTTGGGGGTAGAAGCTGTTTAGAAGCATCTTGGACCTAGACTTGGCGCTCCAGTATCGCTTGCCGTGTCTATGACTAGGGTTGGAGTCTTTGGCAATTTTCAGGGTCTTCCTCTGACAACATCTGGTATAGAGGTCTGGTATAGCTTGGCCCCAGTGATGTACTGGGCCGTACGCACTACCCTCTGTAGTGCCTTGTGTTCGGAGGCCGAGCAGTTGCCATACCAGGCAGTGATGCAACCCGCCAGGATGCTCTCGATGGTGCAGCTGTAAAACCTTTTGAGGATCTTAGGACCCATGCCAAATCTTTCCAGTCTCCTGAGGGGGAATAGATTTTGTCATGCCGTCTTCATGACTGTCTTGGTGTGCTTGGACCATGTTATTTTGTTGGTGATGTGGATGCCAAGGAACTTGAAGCTCTCAACCTGCTCCACTACAGAGAATGGGGGCGTACTCGGTCCTCCTTTTCCTGTAGTCCACAATCATCTCTTTTGTCTTGATCACGTTGAGGGAGAGGTTGTTGTCCTTGCACCACACGGTCAGGTCTCCAACCCTTCTCCCTATAGGCGGTCTCATTGTTGTCAGTGATCAGGCTGTTGTTGTGTCATCAGCAAACTTAATGATGGTGTTGGAGTCCTGCCTGGCCGTGCAGTCATGAGTGAACAGGGAGTACAGGAGGGGACTGAGCATGCACCCTTGAGGGGCCCCCGTGTTGAGGATCAGCCTGGTTGATGTGTTGTTACCTACCCTTACTACCTGGAGGCGGCCCATCAGGAAGTCCAGGATCCAGTTGCAGAGGGAGGTGTTTAGTCCCAGGGTCCTTAGCTTAGTGATGAGCTTTGAGGGCACTATGTTGTTGAAAGCTGAGCTCTAGTCAATGAATAGCATTCTCACATAGGTGTTCCTTTTGTCCAGGCGTGAAAGGGCAGTGTGGAGTGCAATAGAGATTGCATCATCTGTGGATCTGTTGGTGCGGAATGCAAATTGGTGTGGGTCTAGGGTTTCTGGGATAATGGTTTTGATGTGACGCTCTACAACAAAGCTTTCTTAGTGTCCAACAAGCTTTCTCTGCCCTTAACCTTGTTATTAACACCTCTAAAACAAAGGTAATGTGGTTTGGTAAGAAGAATGCCCCTCTCCCTACCGGTGTGATTACTGCCTTGGAGCTTGAGGTAGTCACTTTATACAAGTACTTGGGAGTATGGCTCAGCACATATCAAAGCTGCAGGCTAAGGTTAAATATAGACTTGGTTTCCTCTATCGTAATCACTCGTCTTTCACCCCAGCTGCCAAACTAACCCTGATTCAGATGACCATCTTACCCATGCTAGATTATGTAGATGTAATTTGTAGATCGGCAGTTAAGGGTGCTCTCGAGTGGCTAGATGTTCTTTACCGTTTGGCCATCAGATTTGCCACCAATGCTCCTTATAGGACACATCACTGCACTCTATACTCCTCTGTAAACTGGTCATCTCTGTTTACCTGTCGCAAGACCCACTGGTTGATGCTTATTTATAAAACCCTCTTAGGCCTCACTCCCCCCTATTTGAGATACCTACTGCAGCCCTCATCCTCCACATACAACACCTGTTCTGCCAGTCACATTCTGTTAAAAGTCCCCAAAGCACACGCATCCCTGGGTCGCTCCTCTTTTCAGTTCGCTGCAGCTAGCGACTGGAACGAGCTGCAAAAAACACTCAAACAGGACCGTTTTATCTCCTCATTCAAAGACTCACTCATGGACACTCTTACTGACATTTGTGGCTTCTTCACGTTAAGTATTGTTGTCTCTACCTTCTTGCCTTTGTGCTGTTGTCTGTGCCCAATAATGTTTTACCATGTTTTGTGCTGCTACCATGTTGTACTGCTGCCATCTTGTGTTGCTACCATGTTGTTGTCACGTGGTGTTGCTGCCATGCTATGTTGTTTTCTAAAGTCTCTCTTTATGTACTTTTGTGGTGTCTCTCTTGTCGTGATGTGTGTTTTGTCCTATATTTTTATTTTTAATCCTAGCCCCCATCCCCACAGGAGGCCTTTTGTCTTTTGGTAGGCCGTCACTGTAAATAAGAATTTGCTCTTAACTAACTTGCCTGGTTAAGTATGCCTCAGCATACGACACCTTCTACACTACTGACTCTGGAAACCTCAACTGGCCTCTTTCGCACCGGACACTTCCGATCCCCAGCAAAATGGGTACCCCTACAATTGACACATAATTTTATCCACCGAAACTACACATTCCTCTGTCCCATGGCCTCCTGCACATTTCCTACATCTTGAAATCTCCCTCCTACACACTGCTGCAACATGACCATAAACGTGGCACCAAACGACGGGCATCACAAACCACAGGAATCTTTAACTTCAATTGCTACACCTCCACACTTAACACTACCACAGAAATAACTAATTTCAATGTTCCTAGGAGCAAAGCAAGAAATAGATCTTGACCCGAGTTGCGTGACACGGAGTGGCCACTCCCTCTGGGCGGAAGAAACACTTTGGGTTACCTTCACCGATTTAACAATACCCAATGTCTTTTCCACCCAACCTGATACCACATACGGATCAGCCAAAAAGCCTGGATCCACTTTCTCCAAGAATCTAACTCCCACTGGACCAAACTCATCTTTATCATAACCATGTTCATTGATACAAGGCTCGGGCTCCGAAATCTCCCTCATTCACTTTCATTTCACCTCGAGAGCTCGGTCTGGCGGACATCTCACTCTGTCCCAATATTCCTCTTCTCCCGGCTTTGCTAGCAACCCGGTGGCATCCCGACGTAACTCTGTCTCATAATCGTCCTGCTCACCTAGGAAACGTGTCTTCTCCGGGGGCGCCAACCTTTTGAGAGCATGACGACGTCAGGGCCTACTAGTTGTTAAAGCTTTTAAAATGTTTTTTACAGGAGCAACATAAAAACAAGACGCATTGCATGAAAAAAATAATATTGAAATGCTCTAGCCAATTATACCTTGTTATTCATGTTAGTATAATTGCAGTTCCTCGCCTGCAAATAAGTTGTGAGAATGTGTTGTAGTGTTTGACACTGAGTTTACAAAACATTAGGAACACCTTCTCTTTCCCAGACATAGACTGACCAGGTGAATCCAGGGGAAAGCTATGATCCCTTATTGATGTCACCTTCTTAAGACTTGAGACAATTGAGACATGGATTTTGTATGTTTGCCATTCAGAGGGTGAATGGGCAAGACAAAATATTTAGGTGTCTTTGAACAGGGTATGGTAATAGGTGCCAGGTGCACCAGTTTGAGTGTGTCAAGAACTGCGACGCTGATGAGTTTTTAACACTCAACAGTTTCCTGTGTGTATCAAGAATGGTCCACCACCCAAAGGACATCCAGCCAACTTGACACAACCGTGGGAAGCATTGGAGTCAACATTGTCTAGCATCCCTGTGGAACGCTTTCGACACCTTGTAGAGTCCATGCCCCGACGAATTGAGTCTGTTCTTAGAGCAAAAGGGGTGCAACTTAATATTAGGAAGGTTTTCCTAATATTTTTGTATACTCGGTGTACATCTCAGACAGGACTATTTGTTGGCGCACCATAGACATGTCATTCTATAGTGGGTCTAAAATAAATCTACCGTATATCCATATATTTTATTTGCAGAGCTATTAATTGAATATCTGTAGTATATTAGCAGGGGTGTATTCATTAAGTCTTGCAGTGGACATCATTTACCGTGTAAGAACCAAACGGAAGCAAACAGAGCAAACGGAACAAAACGGGGAGGGACCTACCATAGAGATAGATAGAGGACTCAGCTTTGTATCTGTGCCATTGTAGTGTCTGTGACAGCATGGGCAGCACAATTGAGGCTATCTCCATTTTAAAGTAGTACATTTTCTTCTTCATTGGCTGATTGCTCCCAACTCATAGGAATCTCCACCCAGTTGACTACTTTAAAATGGCGGAGCCCTCAATGGTAATGTCCATGTTAAACTGAATAAAAATATAAACGCAACTGTGTTGGTAAAGTGTTGGTCCCATGTTTCATAAGCTGAAATAAAAGATCCCAGAAATTCTCCATACGCACAAAAAGCGTATTTCTCTCAAATGTTTAGCAAAAATGTGTTTACATCCCTGTTAGTGAGCATTTCTCCTTTGCCAAGATAATCCATCCACCTGACAGGTGGGGCATATCAAGAAGCTGATTAAACAGCATGATCATTACACAGGTGCACCTTGTGCTGGGGACAATAAAAGGCCACTCTAAAATGTGCAGTTTTGAAAGAGCGTGCAATTGGCATGCTGACTGCAGGAATGTCCACCAGAGCTGGTACCAGATAATTGAATGTTAATTACTCTACCATCTCTCCGCCTCCAACGTCATTTTAGAGAATTTGCCAGTACGTCCAACCGGCCCCACAACCGTAGACCACGTGTAACCATGTCAGCCCCTCCGGCTTCTTCACCTGCGGGATCGTCTGAGACCAGCCACTCGGACAGCTGATGAAACTGATTGCTTCTTCATTCTCTGCGTAAAAATCAGTATGTCCAGGAGACCCATTCAGGGTTTGACACTATCCCAATACGGATTACACGGTAGGCATGTTAACATGCAATAATCTCACATCAGTCTAGCTAGCATAACTAGGGTGAAGTTAGGGCAGTGGTGCGCATAAGCCTTTTCTGCTTGTGATCGGCCCTAATAAATTGTGTTTATTATGATATCTCTCAATGGTGAATACGTACAGTGAAACACTGATGTTGAATTCAGAACATTGGGCTGAGAAAGAGTTTTTACTGGGCATTGACACACATTCCCTTCCAAAATCACTTACAGTGCCTTCAGAAAATATTCACACCCCTTCCCTTTTTCCACATTTTCTTGAGTTATAGCCTGAATTTAAAATGGATTACATTTAGATGTTGTGTCACTGATTTACACACTATACTCCATAATGTCAAAGTGGAATTATGTTTTTAGAAATGTTTACAAATGAATAAAAAATGAAAAAATGAAATGCCTTGAGTCAATAAAGTATTCAACCCCTTTGTTATGTCAGGTCTAAATAAGAACAGGAGCAAACATTTGCTTAACAAGTCACATAGTAAGTTTCATGGACTCACTCTGTTTGCCATCATAGTGGTTTACATGATTTCTGAATGACTACCTCATCTCTGTGGCACACATATAATTATCTGTCCCTCGGTTGAGGTTCCTCAGTTGAGAAGTGCATTTCAAGCACAGATTCAACCACAAAGACCAGGGAGGTTTTCCAATGCCTCACAAATAGGGCACCTATTGGTAGATGAGTAGAAATAACATAAAAAGCCGAGATTGAATGTCCCTTTGAGCATGGTGAAGTTTGGTATTTCTTTTGGTATTTTATTAGGATCCCCATTAACTGTTGCAAAAGCAGCAGTTACTCTTCCTGGGGTCCACACAAAACATGAAACATAATACAGAATGACATAATACAGAACATCAATAGACAAGAACCGCTCAAAGACAGAACTACATACATTTTTAAAAAAGGCACACGTAGCCTACACATCAATGCATACACACAAACTATCTAGGTCAAATAGGGGAGAGGCGTTGTGCCGCGAGATGTTGCTTTATCTGTTTTTTGAAACCAGGTATTCTGTTTATTTGAGCAATATGAGATGGAAGAAAGTTCCATGCAATAAGGGCTCTATATAATACTGTACGCTTTCTTGAATTTGTTCTGGATTTGGGGACTGAAAAGACCCCTGGTGGCATGTCTGGTGGGATAAGTGTGTGTGTCAGAGCTGTGTGTAAGTTGACTATGTGAACAATTTGGGATTTTCAACACATGAATGTTTCTTATAAAAAGAAGAAGGGATGCAGTCAGTCTCTCCTCAACTCTTAGGCAAGAGAGACTGGCATGCATAGTATTTATATCAGTCCTCTGGTTGCAATTAAGAGCAAATCGTGCCACTTTGTTTTGGGCCAGCTGCAGCTTAACTAGGTATTTCCTTGCAACACATGACCACACGACTGGACAATAATCAAGATTAAACAAAACTAGAGGATGGTGTATCAATACACCCAGTCATTATAAAGATACCGGCGTTCTTCCTAACTCTGTTGCCGGAGAGGAAGGAAACTACTCAGGGATTTCACCATGAGGCCAATGGTGATTTTAAAACAGTTACAGAGTTTAATGGCTGTGATAAGAGAAAGCTGAGGATGGATCAATAACATTGTAGTTACTCCACAATGCTAACCTAAATGACAGAGTGAAAAGAATGAAGCCTGTAAAGATTAAAAATATTCCAAAACATGCATCCTGTTTGCAATTAGGCACTAAAGTACCCATGCAAAAAACGTGGCAAAGAAATTAACCTTTTGTCCTGAATACTAAGCTTTATATTTGGGGCAACTCCAACACAACACATCACTGAGTACCACTCTTCATATTTTCAACCATGGTGGTAGCTGCATCATGTTATGGGTATGCTTGTCATTGGCAAGGACTAGGGAGTGTTTTAGTGTAAAAATAAATGGAATAGAGCTAACCACATGCAAAATCCTAGAGGAAAATCTGGTTCAGTCTGCATTCCAACAGACACTGGGAGAAAAATTCACCTTTCAGCAGGACAATAACCTATAACACAAATGTACACTGGAGTTGCTTACCAAGATGACATTGAATGTTCCTGAATGGTCTCGTTACAGTTTTGACTTAAATGGCAAGACTTGAAAATGGCTGTCTAGCAATGATCAACAACCAACTTGACAGAGCTTGAAAAAAAATATAAAAAATAATAATGGGCAAATTTTGTACAATCCAGGTGTGCAAAGCTCTTAAAGACTTATCCAAAAACACTCACAGCTGTAATCACTGCCAAAGGTGATTCTAAAATGTATTGAGTAGGGGGTTGAATACTTAACTAATAAAGATACAGTATATTATTGTTTTATTTTTCATTAATAAAAACAAATCTTGACATTTTTCTTCCACTTTGACATCACAGAGTATTGTTTGTGGATCATTGACAACAAAAAAAAACAATTAAATACATTTGAATCCCACTTTGTAACATAACAAAATGTGTAAAAAGTCAAGGGGTGTGAATATATTCTGAAGGCATATCTCCTGTGTGTTAAACTGAGAGATTTACTGGCTGTGTTATGTTGCCATGGCCACGGGATTCTGAGCATTCCATGGGCAGGTAGGATCTAAACAGAGGCAGCCATATGTGTGTGTGTGTGTGTGTGTGTGTGTGTGTGTGTGTGTGTGTGTGTGTGTGTGAGTGAGATAGAGAGAGAGTGTGTGAGGGAGGTAGAATCTAAACAGAGCTTGTGTGTGTGTGTGTGTTTACCTCACTGCCCTGCTACAAGCACAGCTCTGTTCTCAGTTACAGACAGACAGACAGACAGACAGACAGACAGACAGACAGACAGACAGACAGACAGACAGACAGACAGGCAGGCAGACAGACAGACAGACAGACAGACAGACAGACAGACAGACAGACAGACAGACAGACAGACAGACAGACAGACAGACAGACAGACAGACAGACAGACAGACAGACAGACAGACAGACAGACAGACAGACAGACAGACAGACAGACAGACAGAGAGCTCTCATCCCCATGATGTGTTGACTTAGTAGAATTCCTCCACTGGTTTATTTAACATTCTGTGGTTCAGCAAGGCATGCATTGACCATATGTGTATTTCTGTGTGTGTGTGTGTGTTTGTCTATGTGTGTGTGTCTTTGCTTGTCTCTCTGTGTGTGTGTGTGAGTGTGTGTGTGTTAATGTGCGTTAACATCCCAGCCAGGCCTTTAAGTATTTAGTTTGCCTTCCTTTACCTGTCGGTTGATGTGCTAAAGTTAGACCTCTCACTGCAGCGTTGTTTATTGTGTAACATCTATCATGTATCGGTTGTCTATTTGTTGACTAGGTGTTTGTGTCTGTGTGTCTGACAGAGTGTGCACCACTCTGCATCATACATGTTTGTGATGTGTGTCCTGGCACACATGATGTGTTGACAGCTTAGGCATGTGTGCTGGCCTATGTGATGGTAAGCAGCTTGTGTGCGTGTGCGTGTGCGCGTCATGCATAGGTTTTCACAGGTAGCCTATATATAGAGCTTTAAAAAACGTAATGCCTAATGTACTCCAGCTGCAGTACCATATATGTCTCCTAGATGGCGCTGTGACACACCGTACCACACACTGTACGAGTGGACTTGAGGCTTTGTTTTGGCCCATTGTCATTTCTGCAAATCTATGTAGACTATTTAGCATTCAGAAAATGTGGAGTAGTTTTCATCAATCTGGTGTTCAATATAACATAGCATCATTAGCATTTGGTCACCATGATCAATGGAAGGAGGACCAAATAAATCCCCATAACAACGCAGTGTCAGGGCTGAATGGGACAAGAGCAGAGAGAGGAGCCATAGACATGAATGGCTGAGTGACATTCTGAACGCTTCACCCATCTGAAATTCTGAACATACCTAAGGCTTTATTTTCGGCTGGCGTGAAGCCAGCGCAAATGTCAAACGCACGCTCATTTGCTATTTTCAACCTGTAAAAGCCGGCGCCCTTCTATTTTCAACCCATAGTGCCAGGATTGGCAATTTACCTGTTTTATATGAGCTCGCTTGTGCTGAGGTGGCAGAGGTGGCAATATCAGAGGTTTGTCCTTAAAAACGTGCGCAAAAGTGCCAATTTCAGGCAGCGCTGGTAGGGATATTTGGTTATGGATTGGATTTTGACAATGGAAGCTCAGTTTTTCCAGGCGTGACGCACGGTGCCCATATGCATATGGATTTTTGTGGCCCTGAACCTCATACAAACATAAAAACTAATGTATTTTTTCCCATTTAGTTTCTTTTGATAAAAAACCGAGCATAGCCTCCGCTCCTCTCAATGAAGGCAGTTTTTTTTGTCCTGCCAAATGTTGCCAAGTAGTCAAGGCTATCGATAAAGGGTTTTGCTCGTGAGACCGCTTTGAAAGACATCTTGAATCACCAAAGCACTATTAAAATATCAAGTTTGGGAGAAGCAAAACAGTGAGAGGACCCCCCCCCCCCCCTTTTTTTTAATCTATGTATGCTATTGTTCATTATATTAGCCAAACCCCTCCATGTAGGCTATATCTCCATCATGGAACAAGAGATCAAATCAAATGTATTTATAAAGCCCTTCTTACATCAGCTGATGTCACAAAGTGCTGTACAGAAACCCAGCCTAAAACCCCAAATAGCAAGCAATGCAGGTATAGAAGCACGATGGCTAGGAAAAACTCCCTAGAAAGGCCAAAACCTAGGAAGAAACCTAGAGAGGAACCAGGCTATGAAGGGTGGCCAGTCCTCTTCTGGCTGTGCCGGGTGGATATTATAACAGAACATGGCCAAGATGTTTAAATGTTCATAGATGACCAGCAGGGTCATGTAATAATAATCACAGTGGTTGTCGAGGGTGCAACACGTCAGCACCTCAGGAGTAAATGTCAGTTGGCTTTTCATAGCCGATCATTCAGAGTATCTCTACCGCTCCTGCTGTCTTAGAGAGTTGAAAACAGAATGTCTGGGACAGGTAGCACGTCTGGTGAACAGGTCAGGGTTCCATAGCCGCAGACAGAACAGTTGAAACTGGAGCAGCAGCACGGCCAGGTGGAATGGGGACAGCAAGGAGTCATCAGGCCAGGTAGTCCTAGGGCTCAGGTCCTCCAAGAGAGAGAGAGAAAGAAAGAAAGAAAGAAAGAAAGAAAGAAAGAAAGAGAGAAAAAGAGAGAAAGAGAGAGAGAATTAGAGAGAGCATACTTAAATTCACACAGGACACCGGATAAGACAGGAGAAATACTCCAGATATAACAGACTGACCCTAGGTCCCCGACACATAAACTACTGCAGCATAAATACTGGAGGCTGAGACTGGAGGGGTCGGGAGACGATCCGGTGACAATGGTATTTAGAAACATTTAAGTTATTTCCATGTAACAATTGCTTGTTTCTGTTTCGTTTGATTAAAGAAAAAGCCCATATAAAGTCAGCAAAAAAAGAAACGTCCCTTTTTCAGGACCCTGTCTTTCAAAGGTAATTCGTAAAAATCAAAATAACTTCACAGATCTTCATTGTAAAGGGTTTAAACACTATTTCCCATGCTTTTTAAATAAACCATAAACAGTTAATGAACATGCACCTGTGCAACGGTCGTTAATGCACTAACGGCTAACAGACGGTAGGCACTTATGGTCACAGTTATGAAAACTTAGGACACTAAAGAGGCCTTTCTACTGACTCTGAAAAACACCAAAAGAAAGAGGCCCAGGGTCCCTGCTCATCTGCGTGAATGTGCCTTAAGCATGCTGCAAGGAGGCATGAAGACTGCAGATGTGGCCAGTGCAATGAATTGCAATGTCCGTACTGTGAGACACCTAAGACAGGGCTACAGGGAGACAGGATGGACAGCTGATTGTCCTTGCAGTGGCAGACCACGTGTAACAACACCTGCACAGGATCGGTACATCCGAACATCACACCTGCGGGACAAGTATAGGATGGCAACAACAACTGCCCGAGTTACACCAGGAACGCACAATCCCTCCATCAGTGCTCAGACTGTCCGCAATAGGCTGAGAGAGGCTGGACTGAGGGCTTGTAGGCCTGTTGTAAGGCAGGTCCTCACCAGACATCACCGGCAACAATGTCACCTATGGGCACAAACCCACCGTCGCTGGACCAGACAGGACTGGCAAAAAGTGCTCTTCACTGACGAGTCGCGGTTTTGTCTCAACAGGGGTGATGGTTGGTGCAATGGGCAAAGGCCTATTGAACAATGTAGACTGTCAAAACACTCCAAACATATTGAGCAAACACTGGATGTTTTTTTTTTTTTTTACTGTTGCTATTTTTCGTTACTGTAGCCTATGCTATTTAATAAACTGAATCAATCCACAATGGACTAGGAAGAGAATATTCTGTGCCACCAGCTGAATTGGAGTTGATGACAACGCAAATATGTCAATAACCTACACAATTTGAGACAGTGGCATGCAGTATTAAGCCATGAAAGGCATTGACTGGCCAGTGAGTGGCCAAGCCCTCACCACACCTATCATTTATTTATTAATCCGAAGCCCAGCCCTTCCGCACCACCGCCAGCTACTGCGCTGAAAATAGCATCAAATATTTCTCACACACCCCCTGACCTATGGACTACCACTAGTGCTTCGATTTACCATTGTGCTAGGTTTGTTACAATACGCTACATGTCTAAAGGAGACATTATTAGGAAATCCCTCCCTCCCTCCCTCTGGACACAGGCCAAGGCAGGCACATGATGGCACTCTGAGACTGGAACTTCTAGATCTAATATTCTATCTGATTTTGATTGGATAATCCTGTCATACTGTAATTTAATTCAACATGTTCAGGACGAATCTCCACCATCTTGATGTTGACTACAAATCTCCCCACTGTTAAAAAAGATTTAGTGTGGTTGGTTATGCGTGTGTGGTTGGTTGGTGTGGTGTAAGTGGATGATCAGGTTTGTGTGTGTGTGTGTGTGTGTGTGTGTGTGTGTGTGTGTGTGTGTGTGTGTGTGTGTGTGTGTGTGTATTACAGCGTTGTCTGTTTTGGTCCTCAGAGTCTTGTGGTCTGATAAAGCTGACTGAATGACAGAACACTCAGTCTGTTATTAGTATTAGCCTGTATTATGAAGAGGTCCAGAAACTGCTTCTCCAATAGAAATCCCTGATTACTCTTGTAGGCAGACACTCGAACAGGAAGTACCCGTGCTATGGTCTATTCAACGCTGGTCTGACCAATCGGAATCCATGCTTCAAGATTGTTTTGATCACGCAGACTGGGATGTGTTCTGGGTATCCTCGGAGAATAACATTGACGTATACATGGACACGATGACTGAGTTCATCAGGAAGTGTGTAAGGGATGTTGTTCCCACTGTGACTATTAAAACCTACCCAAACCAGAAACCGTGGATAGATGGCAGCATTTGCTGAAAAAAGCACGAACCACCGCATTTAACCATGGCAAGGTGACTGGGAATATGGTCAAATACAAACAGTGTAGTTATTCCCTCCGAAAGGCAATCAAACAGGCAAAACGTAAGTACAGAGACAAAGTGGAGTCGCAATTCAACGGCTCAGACACGAGACGTATGTGGCAGAGTTTAAAGACAATCACGGATTACAAAGGGAAAACCAGCCACAATGTCTTGCTCCCGGACAAGCTAAACACCTTCTTTGTCTGCTTTGATAACGCAGTGCCATCGACGCGGCCCTCTTCCAAGCACTGTGGGCTCTCGTTCTCCGTGGCCGACGTAAGACATTTAAGCGTGTTAACCCTCGCAAGGCTGCCGGCCCAGATAGTATTCCTAGACGTGTCCTCAGAGCATGCGCAGACCAGCTGGCTAGAGTGTTTACAGACATATTCAATCTCTCCTTATCCCAGTGCTGTCCCCACTTGCTTCAAGATGTCCACCATTGTTCCTTTACCCAAAAAAGCAAAGGTAACTGAACTAAATGACTATCGTTCCGTAGCACTTACTTCGGTCATCATGAAGTGCTTTGAGAGACTAGTTAAGGATCATATCACCTCTACCTTACCTGACACTCTAGACCCACTTCAATTTGCCATTGCCATTGCACTGCACACTGCCCTACCCCATCTGGACAAGAGGAATACCTATGTAAGAATGCTGTTCATTGACTACAGCTCAGCCTTCAACACCATAGTACCCTCCAAGCTCATCATCAAGCTCGGGGCCTTGGATCTGAACCCCACCCTGTGCAACTGGGTCCTGAACTTCCTGACGGGCCGCCCCCAGGTGGTGAAGGTAGGAAACAACACCTCCACTTCACTGATCCTCAACAAAGGAATCCCCACAAGGGTGTGCGTGCTCACCTCCCTCCTGTACTCCCTGTTCACGCATGACTGCGTGGCCACATACGCCTCCAACTCAATCATCAAGTTTGCAGATGACACAACCATTGTAGGCCTGATTACCAGCAATGAGGACACTGCCTACAGGGAGGAGGTCCCTGGCGGAGTGGTGCCAGGAAAATAACCTCTCCCTCAACGTCAACAAAACGAAGGAGCTGATCGTGGACTTCAGGAAAAAGCAGAGGGAGCACGCCCCTATCCACATTGACGGGACCGCAGTGGAGAAGGTGGAATGCTTCAAGTTCCTCGGTGTACACATCACTGACGATCTGAAATGGTCCACCGACACAGACAGTGTGGTGAAGAAGGTGCAACAGCTTGGCCCCTAAGACCCTCACAAACTTTTACAGATGCACAATTGAGAGCATCCTGTCGGCTGTATCACCGCCTGGCACGGCAACTGCACCTCCCGCAACAGCAGGGCTCTCCAGAGGGTGGTGCGGTTTGCCCAACGCATATCCGGGGGGTACACTTCCCTCCAGGACACCTACAGCACCCGATGTCACAGGAAGGCCAAAAGATAATCAAGGACATCAACCACCCGAGCCACGGCCTGTTCACCCCACTATCATCTAGAAGGCAGGAGGTCAGTACATGTGCATCAAAGCTGGGACCGAGAGACTGAAAAACAGCTTCCATCTCAAGGCCATCAGACTGTTAAATAGCCATCACTAGCCGGTTACCACCCGGTTACTCAACCATGCACCTTAGAGGCTGCTGCCCTATGTACATAGACATGGAATCACTGGTCACTTTAATAATGGAACACTAGTCACTTTAATAATGTTTACATACAGCTTTACTCATTTCATATGTATATGCTGTATTCTATTCTACTGTATTTTAGTCAGTGCCACTCCGACATTGCTCGTTATAATATTTATATATTTCTTAATTCCATTATTTTACTTTTAGATTAGAGTGTATTGTTGTGAATTGTTAGATATTACTGCACAACACCCACAATAACATCTGCTAAATATGTGTATGTGACCAATAAAATGTGATTTGATGTGATTTATGGTGAATATAGCTAGGTAAACTCATGCTCAGAAACACACACACAGCTGGGTCTAATGGTTGTCTCACTCCCCACTGTGCATGTGCAGGCCGTCAAATCAAAGGCACTCCTTCAATAAAACGTTTTTGACAAAACATTTGAAAACGTGTCAGTTTGTCACTTTCACAAGATTGTAGTCATGACGTGTTTAGCAAGTTAAGACATTAACTCAAATCTAGGTTATACCTTATGATTTCGAGAAAATGTACAATTTAGGAATAATATTTTACTTCTCCCATTGACTTCCCAAACCACAAACCCCGATCTGGTCTGTTGACTCTGCTTCGTGAAGTTTTCCCGGAAGTATTGGCCACTTGGAACTCTTTGAGTCAACTGTGAAGTCAACAGCAGGAAGTGAGGAGTTTGACGTTAAACAGCCAATGACAGAGAGGGATACAGCCCAGTGCGTCCCTGAATCTGTCCAATCACAGACAGGCAGAGTTGGGAGAGAGTCCGTCTGTGTGTTGAATTATCCGGAACGTGGAATGGCCTTTCCCACAGTCAGACACACACACACACACACAGACAGACAGAGAGCACTGTGTCTCCAGGCCAGATGTGTGAGAGGGAACCATTCGTCACGCTCTGAACAGCTCGCTCCTTCGTCTCGCTCTGTCTCTGTTCTCTCTCTCCCTCTCTCTTTGTCTCTCCCACTTCTCTCGTCTCTCTCTCTCTCTGTCTCTTTCTTTCTCTCTCTCTCTCTGTCTCTCTCTCACTTTCCCCTCTCTCTATCTCTCTCTCACTTTGCCACCCCCCCCCTCTCTCTCTCTCCCCCCTTGTTTCCAGTGGTTGTAATGAACTTTGTCCTCCTTTCTTCTCCCTTTCCCCCTGAACTAGAATATACTGTGAAGGACAGAGGGTTCCTTAATACACTGGGGAGCGGGAGGAGGATGTGTGTGTGTACACGTGTGTGTGTGTGTGTGTGTATGTGTCTCGCTCAGGGTTGAAGTCATCACAGGATGCAAGCCACACATTTCTAAAATATGTGTGTGTGTGTGTGTGTGTGTGTGTGTGTGTGTGTGTGTGTGTGTGTGTGTGTGTGTGTGTGTGTGTCAGTGTAGGTTGTAGGCCTAGACCATGTCCAGTATGTCTCATACTAAATTATCTCCCCAAACCTCCAGCGAATCAGGGCTCTTTGATCCTGAATTAATGAGTGTATGATTAGCATAAGATGAAAGCTCCTGTGAAGAGGTCACAGTGATGAAAGCTCCTGTGCAGAGCAGCGATGAGGACTGTAATTGAACTGGAGTTATCTTTACATTTGATGTATTGATGTCAAAACCACACTATCCATGATCCAAGGGACCTTCTGAAGGGTTTTCGAGGTAGCTTATTAAACCATGATCATGTTTTTATAATGGCTATCTATAGATCAGTACTTCTCTTTAGACACAATGAGAGATCAGATATGTAAGCTGCTGAGAGTGGATAGAGAGATAAGCTAGGCTAAACGCTGTGTGATGACGTGATCTCCCTCAGACTGTAGCCGATGGTGTGGGACTGTAAAGTGTTGGGCCTGCTTTCGCTACCCTAGACACCCCTGGCTGGGTCCTGGTGGCTATGAGAGGAGGCCAGGGGAGAATGAAATGGTCACAGGCACAGCTTATGTTGCCTGCTTGTGTACAGGGTAGAGGACTCCCAAGCAGACTGCCCTCTGTCAGCCTAATGGCACACACAGACTGCTGCTTCTCTACACCCAGACACAGACAGCATGGAGGTAACACAGAGAGAGAGAGAGAGAGAGAGAGTACAATATCATTGTTGTATTGTTATTGCCAACAAAAACGTCAAAGCGAGAATGCTCAACTGAAAAGGGAATTGGAGTGTTTCAACAGTAGATCTGACTGGTAATTAGATAAGATATCAGATGAGATGCATGTGTCACATTTCTCTGTCTTTCATCTCTCTCCCTCTCTCCCTTTCTCTCTCTCTCTCTAGCACTAACAACAAAATCTATGGATAGCACTAACAACAAAATCAATGCTAGCTCTTAAAGGGGCAGTATTCTTCTGCTATTTATTCTTTTGCCAATAATATTTACATGGTAATATAATCTTCTGATTATAATTATTATGTCTCTCTCTCTCCCCCCCTCCATCTCTCGCTTTCCCCCTCTCCCTTTCCCTCTCTCTCCCCCTCTCTCAATTAAATTCAATTGAAGGGCTTCATTGGCATGGGGAGAATATGTTTACATTGCCAAAGCAAGTGAAGTAGATAATAAAAAAAAGTGAAATAAACAATAAAAAATGAACAGTAAACATTACACTCACAGAAGTTCCAAAAGAATAAAGACATTTCAAATGTCATATTATGTCTATACAGTGTTGTAACAATGTGCAAATAATTAAAGTGCAAAAGGGAAAATAAATGAACATAAATATCGGTTGTATTTACAATGTTGTTTGTTCTTCACTGGTTTCCCTTTTCTTGTGGCAGCTGCTGTGATGGCACACTGTGGTATTTCACCCAGTAGATGTGGGAGTTGAATAAAATTGGATTTGTTTTAAAATTCTTTGTGGATCTGTGTAGTCTGAGGGAAATATGTGTCTCTAATATGGTCATACATTTGGCAGGAGGTTGGGAAGTGCAGCTCAGTTTCCAACTCATTTGGTGGGCAGTGTGCACATAGCCTGTCTTCTCTTGAGAGCCAGGTCTGTCTTTGGCGGCCTTTCTCAATAGCAAGGCTATGCTCACTGAGTCTGTACATAGTCAAAGTGTTCTTTAATTGTGGGTCAGTCACGGTGGTCAGGTATTCTGCCACTGTGTACTCTCTGTTTAGGGCCAAATAGCATTCTAGTTTGCTCTGTTTTTTTGTTAATTCTTTCCAATGTGTCAAGTAATTATCTTTTTGTTTTCTCATGATTTGGTTGGGTCTATCTCTTCACTTAGGGGTCAGTAGAGACAGCTGTTAACAGAGGGACCAGAGGAGGAGTACGGAGAGAGCAGGGTCAACCTTCTCAAAGCCCAGCTGACACACACACACACACACACACACACACACACACACACACACACACACACACACACACACACACACACACACACACACACACACACACACACACACATACATAGCGTCCCACTAATGTGTGTGTTGTCTGTCCCCTCAGGTGGTGCCTCTGTGGTGAGCTTCCAAGTGTGTCGCTGTTTGGATGTGGAGAAAGCCCTGGACCCACACACACACATGCACGCACACACACACAAACACACACATACACACAAATACACACACACACAAACGCACACAAACACACACACACACACACACACACACACACACACACACACACACACACACACACACACACACACACACACACACACACACACACACACACACACACATACTGTACCTACTCTCTGACACTTCAGTGTGTGTGTGTGTGTGTGTGTGTGTGTGTGTGTGTGTGTGTGTGTGTGTGTGTGTGTGTGTGTGTGTGTGTGTGTGTGTGTGTGTGTGTGTGTGTGTGTGTGTGTGCTGCAGGTCTTTGCTTTGTTCTATTCCTCCTCAGCTGAGGTAACAGCGTCTCGCACAGATCTCACCAGGCTCATTGAGATGTGTTCCAATGTCACACAGAGTCTACACCGGAACAACAAGGCAACACACACAGTACACACACAGTACACACACTTTAAGTTGTTCTATGAAAACAACAATGATTTAGTTGTCATTCAACGTATTATGTAATTATGTAACGTATTATGTAATTCAACGTATTATGGATGATTGTGTATTTTTGACACATTAATTCCACGTTATTCCAGGGTTAATTACATGTGGTTCCAGGGTTAATTACATGTGGTTACAGAGTTAAAACAGAAACAACTCAAAGGTTAACAGTTTAGGCATTCATTCCGAGTGGTTAAGGTTAGGGTTTTGGTTTGGGGAAGGCTTAAAACAAAAGGGTGTTTTCACACTTGGTCCCTTTCAGCCAATTTTTGTGAACAGTACGGTTCGGTTATTTTTTTGCGTGCAATGTGAACACTCCAAAGGAACTCAGACCCCTCAAAAGAGACCCTGAAGTGAACCAAACTGAGACCATCTTGAGAGGTGGTCCGAGTTCGGTTTGCTTGAATTCCGCGGTCCGGTTCCCTTTTTTAGGGCAATGTGAGCACAAAACTCCCCAGGTTCGCTTGTTAGTATTCCCGCACCACACACTAGACCACTGTAACACCGTTTCCTCTCCCATAAACCCTCACATTGGTGCCACAAATGAGAGATGATGATGTGCAGGTTCGTGGAAAAAAGGTGTGCTGTTGTTGGATATTGATTAACGATTGTCAAGGATGCACAGAAATTGTACTGACACGATGTTCAGTTTTGTACTGACACAATGTTCAGATTATTTGTTTGCAATATGTGATCTATAGGCTAACAGAGCTTCATAAGCTGTTTATTCGATCGTGGGGTTTGAATAGTGTGAGAAGACATATTTGGTGTGAATCACGACATAGGGTACAAAATCCAAGCCCTTACTTTCCAGAATCCTTAGGACTTCCCAACTCTGACATTACCCCATTGAAGCTGACATTTAAAATGGTTAAGGTAAAGGTTAAGGTAAGGGTTAAGGTTAGGGTTAAGGTTAGGGTTAAGGTTAGGTAAGGGTTATGGTTAGGGTAGAGGTTAAGGTTAAGGTTAGGGTTAGGATTTAGGGTAGCACTAACCACAAAATCTATGGATAGCACTAACAACAAAATCAATGCTAGCTCTTAAAGGGGCAGTATTCTTCTGCTATTTATTCTTTTGCCAATAATATTTACATGGTAATATTATCTTCTGATTATAATTATTATGTCTCATCTTTTAACTAAATGCAATCTATTAGCTTCCAAATATGTAAGTAGGTATATCGAGCTATATCTGATGGAAAGATCTTGGTTCCTTTCTAAACATAGCAATGTGAACGCAAAGAGAGTTCGGACCACAAAATAGGTGAAGTGAGATGGCAAAAGAGTTGAGTCCTCATTCAAAGGCAAGGGCAGTGTGAATACAAAGATTTTTTTACCCTAGATTTCACTTTAAAGAGGACTGAGAACAGTTATTTTAAAGAGGATTATACGTGAACACAACCTAAAAAGGATTCGCTATTACCATCAGGTAGCATCAGTATTCTCGGAATTCTCACGGCTTGCTAGAGCATTGTGAACTGCCGTAGTGTAGTTCTGAGCGGCACGCTTCGGCACCGGGTTCTCGGCCCGTGCTGGGAAATCTTCTTTTTTGTGTGTGTCGAGGAAGATATATTGACGTCCTCAGGACCTTTTCAAACGTCCAAAATCGAAGTCTATTTCTAGTGATCAGGCCACTCTCTCTCTCGCTCTCTCTCTGTGTGTGTGTGTGTGTGTGTGTTAGTGGTGTGTGTGTGTTAGTGGTGGTGTGTGGGGGTGTGTGTGTGTTAGTGGTGTGTGTGTGGGGGTGTGTGTGTGTTAGTGGTGTGTGTGTGTGTATGTATGTGTGTGTGTGGGTGGGTGTGTGTGTGTTAGTGGTGTTTGTGTGTGTGGGAGGGAGGGAGGGATGGAGGGAGGGGGTGAGTGATGTAACGTGGCCCTGGCTAGATAATAACATGCCACAGTGATAGAGAGTGCTGTTAACTAATAGGCCTGCTGAGATTACCCTCTCTGTCATAGTGTGTTTGTGTGTGTGTGTGTGTGTAATTATGAGTATCTCACAGGCTGTGGAAGATCCAGGACATATTTCCCAGTGATCCCATTACTGAGTGTGACAGGCAAGGAGAGAGGGTTCTGAGCGATGACACACACACACACACACACCACACACACACAATTAGATGCCTGTCCTCTATTTGTCGTTGAAGACAGGACGTAACAACTGATTGGTTTGAGTGAGAAGAACATAAAGGTAATCAATTAGTCTGAATCAGGCAAACTGTTTTTTATCACACATGGAACTGTTGTACAAGTGTAGAAGGTCACACTTTGTCTAAGTGATGTGTGTGCTTTGATGTGAAATGTGTGTAACTGTTTGGTCTGATTGATCAATACACACACACACACACATACACACAACCAGCCAGGCCCATGCATCACAGTAATGGTAGCGCTAGGGATGCTGGGTAATCTGATTAGTGATGTCAGGAACATAAATCAACTCCAATCATCCCTGCTTTCCCATTGGTCACTCACCTCCTAAACTGTGATGTGATTGGTCACTGACCTTTGTTCTCGCTGTGTCATCTACAACTGCTGCATTCTCCTCCCCCTCTCTCAGCATGCCAGGAAACAAGCGCAGCTATTCTTCCTTGGGGTCCAAACAGGAATAAAACAATTCCATCACAACAAAACAGCAGCCTCCGTCATACATAAAGCAATACATCATTCAATATATTGTTATGTTATCACTCTATTATTACAAATGTACAATTTACAATAATACAATATTACAATGTTTGTGTGTGTGTGTGTGCGCGTGTGTACAGTGCGTGTGTTTGACGTTACAGAACGTATAAAGCGTTTCAACTCTATACATGACTTTTCTATACATTGCATTACTGTACCTTACAAATGACCAGACAGACAGACCATACATTTAGATGTGGTTGAAGGGTGAGGTTGTGGTATTTAAAGATTCCATTCACAATAAGACCGTGTCATACTTTACTGTCAGTAAGGTGCGATGACTTCTGCTTTCATGGATGTCTTTATGTTCCAATAACATATCTATCACCCTGTTCAATCAAACTCTGGATCCCGGTTTTTCAGGAGAATTTGGCAACAACACTCTTCATCCTCAGACACCCAAATAGAAAATCAATTGTGCATCATAAATGTATACATGCTATTCATCTCTCTGAGGTAGAAGCACAGGGGTGTTTTTGACTGGAAACCTGGGGGGCTGTTTAACTGAGGAGGGCTCTGGTCAATCTAGTATTGACTATAATTTGATTAAATGGTGGATAATATGATGCTTGTGATATGAGAGGGTGCCTTCAATAGCAAGTGTAATTGTAACCCTTCTGGTGCAGATATGACTGTTTCTCTTCCTTTGTCTTGCTCTGTCTTTTATCTATGACATTAGATAGGGATGGGTGTGACACACACACACACACACGTGCGCCCACGTTAGATGTATGGACCTTTGATGCTCTCCTATCCTGTCTCTGCCAGTGGGTTGACAGCCAGGAAGCTTCAAACAACACTCTGACACTCTCAAAGCAGATCACACGCCATTCACACCACCCACGCCACACACACCACACTCATCACACACACCAGACACACCACACATGCCACACACGCCACTCACACCACCCACGCCACACACCAGACACGCCACACACCAGACACGCCACACACCACCTGCGCCACACAGCACACACACCACCACAGACACACACCACAGTCACCACCCATGCCACACGCCACACACGACACACACACCACACACACCACGGCACATACAGATGCGGCCAAATATATTGACAGTGGCACCTTTGCACGATTCACTATTTCTTCTGTAATAAGTTGAAATTGAAAACACTTTGGTGTTTACACGTGCATTTGTTTGATTTACAACTGCACATGACCCCCCCAAAAAAATGTAAAAAAAATGTTTTAACTTCAAAGTCAAAAATAGCCTGGACTAAATTATTCTAAATTCCAATTAACATCTAAAGTGTTGGTTCCATGTTTCATGAGCTGAAATAAATGATCCCAGAAATGTTCCATACACACAAAAAGTTTATTTCTCTAAAATGCTGTGCACAAATTTGTGTACATCCCTGTAAGTGAGCATTTTTCCTTTGCCAAGAGAATACATCCACTGGATAGGTGTGGTATATAAATAAGATGATTACAGTTTTTTTCTGATTGCTTAGGCACTATCTTTGAAACTATAGGCTATTTTTGCAAATCTCTACACACTAACCACAAAACCTTACACCACACCAGCAAAACATTATACATCTCTTGCAAAAGCAAACAATTCTTGCAAAACTCTTCAAACTCTTAAAAAATATATGTTTTTTTGCATCAATACAGTACACACAAACCATCATTTGAATAAGCACATGAAGCACCAACTACGCACTGATAGTACAAATGAAAAACACTTGTGACTTTTGCTTTTTCTGTGTGCAGGGCATGGCAGTTTGCAATAAAGTTGTGTCATACATGTAGTAAGCACACATACACACAGGTATCCAAATGTGTAAAGTATGGATGTGTATTCCAAACATAACACACTATCAATACAAATAAGGGGAAAAAGTTGTTGTTTTTTTCTCTCAAAATGTTCTAATACTCCTCAAACAACAAAAGCGCAGTAGAAGAAAACAAACACATTTGTGCTAGAAAAAAAAGAACAGAAGGAAATGAGGCTACATCTCGCCTTCTTTGTGGGTCTGGCCATGAGACTTCATCCACATCACATGCGATGTCTTGAGCTAGGCAGCGTGGAAAGTATCGCCTGGAGTGCTGTATCCAGGCCTGGTATGACCCCTGATCGATGTCTCCACAAGCCTCCTCCATTACCTGTAGAAGGGGTATGCGTTGGTGGGGCTGGCGATCATACACCTTCCAACGCCATGCAGAGAAGAATTCTTCAATAGGATTCAAGAATGGAGAGTATGGGGGGAGATTGAGTGTGATGAAAAGTGGGTGACCTGTGAACCAATTGCGGACCACAGCAGCCCGGTGGAAACTAACATTGATGATGATAACGTATGATAACGTACCTCGGCTGCTCTGGGCCCTGGTCATTGGCCCCTGGGATTAGTCTGTTGTGGAGAGTGTCCAGAAATGTGATAATATGTGCAGTGTTGTATGGGCCTAAGATTGCATGATGGTGAAGGATGCCGTTTTGACTAATAGCCGCACACATTGTTATGTTGCCACCACGTTGTCCCGGGATGTTGATGATGGCGCGGTGTCCGATTATATTTCTGCCGCGGCCCCTTGTTTTTGCAAGGTTGAAACCTGCCTTGTCCACATATATTAGCTCATGATGCACTGCATGTGCCTCTAGCTGTCACGTCCTGACCAGTAAAAGGGGTTATTTGTTATTGTAGTTTGGTCAGGGCGTGGCAGGGGGTGTTTGTTTTGTGTGTATCGGGGTTTTTGGTTTATGTTCTACATTTTCTATTTCTATGTGTTTATCTAGTGTTCTATTTCTATGTTGGGGTTTTGGTAATGACCTCCAATTAGAGGCAGCTGGTTGTCATTGTCTCTAATTGGAGGCCATATTTAACCTCTCTAGGGTCGGCGGGACGAAATCGTCCCACCTACGTAACAGCCAGTGGAATCCTGTGGCGCGTTATTCAAATACCTTAGAAATGCTATTACTTCAATTTCTCAAACATATGACTATTTTACAGCATTTTAAAGACAAGACTCTCGTTAATCTAACCACACTGTCCGATTCCAAAAAGGCTTTACAACGAAAGCAAAACATTAGATTATGTCAGCAGAGTACCCAGCCAGAAATAATCAGACACCCATTTTTCAAGCTAGCATATAATGTCACAAGAACCCAGAAGACAGCTAAATGCAGCACTAACCTTTGATGATCTTCATCAGATGACACACCTAGGACATTATGTTATACAATACATGCATGTTTTGTTCAATCAAGTTCATATTTATATCAAAAACCAGCTTTTTACATTAGCATGTGATGTTCAGAACTAGCATACCCCCCGCAAACTTCCGATGAATTTACTAACAATTTACTAAATTACTCACGATAAACGTTCACAAAAAGCATAACAATTATTTTAAGAATTATAGATACAGAACTCCTCTATGCACTCGATATGTCCGATTTTAAAATAGCTTTTCGGTGAAAGCACATTTTGCAATATTCTAAGTAGATAGCCCGGCATCACAGGGCTAGCTATTTAGACACCCAGCAAGTTTAGCACTCACCAAAGTCAGATTTACTATAAGAAAAATGTTATTACCTTTGGTGTTCTTCGTCAGAATGCACTCCCAGGACTTCTACTTCAATAACAAATGTTGGTTTGGTCCCAAATAATCCATAGTTATATCCAAACAGCGGCGTTTTGTTCGTGCGTTCAAGACACTATCCGAAAGGGTAAAGAAGGGTGACGAGCACGACGCATTTCGTGACAAAAAAATTCTAAATATTCCGTTACCGTACTTCGAAGCATGTCAACCGCTGTTTAAAATCAATTTTTATGCCATTTTTCTCGTAAAAAAGCGATAATATTCCGACCGGGAATCTGCGTTTAGGTAAAAAGACGAAAGAAAATAAAGCATGGGGTCGACTCGTGCACACGCCTAAGCCCATTGTCCTCTGATCGGCCACTTGCCAAAAGCGCAAATGTGTTTCAGCCTGGGGCTGGAATGACATCATTCAGCTTTTTCCCGCCTTCTGAGAGCCTATGGGAGCCGTAGGAAGTGTCACGTTACAGCAAAGATCCTCAGTCTTCAATAAACAGAGGCAAGAAGCTCAAGGAATGGTCAGACAGGCCACTTCCTGTAAGGAATCTTCTCAGGTTTTTGCCTGCCATATGAGTTCTGTTATACTCACAGACACCATTCAAACAGTTTTAGAAACTTTAGGGTGTTTTCTATCCAAAGCCAATAATTATATGCATATTCTAGTTTCTGGGCAGTAGTAATAACCAGATTAAATCGGGTACGTTTTTTTATCCGGCCGTGTAAATACTGCCTGTGCACCTTACGGGACTGTTTTCGTCGTTTGTTTTGTTTAAGTGTTTTTCCTTCAATAAATAAGAAGATGATCAATATACCCGCTGCATTTTGGTCCACTCCTTACGACGACCGTGACACTAGCTCCATGACTCTCTGAAAGAGGCAAGACAAGACAATGTAGCGCAGTACGAAAAGACAGGGATCAGTCAATATGATGTCACATCATACACTTCCAGATCCAGTACCAATGATAGGATAGTATAGCTTATTCATATCTCACTTGTTTTACACGGTCTGAGTTTCTTTCGAAAGGGACCCTGTACAGCCGCTTCATCCTAATTCTATTGTGTTTCAGTAGACGAGACAGTGCAGAGAGACTCACTCTGTTGATGTTTTGGAATAGGGTGTTATCTGCCATTATGTGGTCCTGCAGTTCTCTGAGTCTGATGCAGTTATTTGCAATTACCATATTTACAATGTGGGTCTCATGCTCTGGTGTGAACAGCCGACCTCTTCCACCAGATACTGGTTTTCTTGCAGTTCTGTAAAAGCATTTGAATGGTTTAATTGATAGATCCTTCTCATTATGAAAGTACAGTACATATTACTGTACCGGTTCTCATTTCGAAATATCCAGATGATACCTGCAACAGTATAGTGGCTCAGATTTGGTTGAACCCTTTGCCCAGCCTCCCTCATGCTCATCTCATGGTTGACAAAATTGTCAAACACAGTCGCTCTGATTTCATCAGTTATTGTGTTCCTGACTCCTCTTCCTCTTCTTCGTCCTCTCCTTCTCCACTGTCCTACTTCACCTCCTCCTCCTCTTACTTCTTCACCTCCTCGTCCTCCTCTTCCTCCTCCTTGGCCTCCTCTAGTTCTCACCCCTCTTACTCTCTGTCCATTGCTGTCCAAACCAAATGTTTACCTGTGGCCTATTTATAGTGCTCAAGCTCTGATTTGTAAGTGAACTCATTATCTAAAAGTGTTTTCACGTGTGTCAATGTGGAAAGGCAATTGGCGAAATAGTGTAGCAATGTAGAGACCAATGTTTACAGTTTTGCTAGAAGTGTGTTCTAAAATTACAACCTGAGTGTAAAGCAGAGAACGCGCATTCGGTTTGGCACACTTGGTAAATGCATTGGCTACAAGTGTTAATGGTTTCAGAGATAGTGCTTCAAGAATCACTGTTAGTGTTTAAGCATTCAGAAAAAACTGTAAACACTATGATCATTACACAGGTGCATCTTGTGTTGGTGACAATAAAAGGCCACTCTAAAATGTGCAGTTTTGTCACACAAAACAATGCCACAAATGTCTTACGTTTTGAAGGAGTGTGCAATTGGCATGCTGACTGCAGGAATGTCCACCAGAGCGGTTGCCAGAGAATTGAATGTTCATTTCTCTACCAATGTCGTTTTAGAGAATTTGTCAGTACGTCCAACCGGCCTCACAACCACAGACCATGTGTATGGCGTTGTGTGGGCGAGCGGTTTGCTGATGTCAACATTGTAAACAGAGTGTCCCATGGTGGGTTATGGTGTGGGCAGGCGTAACCTACGTACAATGAACATAATTGCATTTTATCAATGGCAATTTGAATGTACAGAGATACTGTGACGAAATCCTGAGGCCTATTGTTGTGCCATTCATCCTCAGCCATCACCTCATGTTTCAGCATGATAATGCACGGCCCCATGTCGTAAGGATCTGTACACAATTCCTAGAAGCTGGAAATGTCCCAGTTCTTCCATGGCCTGCATACTCACCAGACAGATAACCCATTGAGCATGTTTGGGACGCTCTGGATCGACGCGTACAACAGTGTGTTCCAGTTCCCACCAACATCCAGCTACTTCACACAGCCATTGAAGAGGAGTAGGACAACATTCCACAATCAACAGCCTGATAAACTCTATGCGAAGGAAATGTGTCGCGCTGCATGACGCAAATGGTGGTACACCAGATACTGACTGGTTTTCTGATCCACGCCCCTACCTTTTTTTTAAGGTACTGTATCTGTGACCAACAGATGCATATCTGTATTCCCAGTCATGTGAAATCCATAGATTAGGGCCTAATAATTTATTTTAATTGACTGGTTTCCTTATATGAACTGTAACTCAGTAAAATCTTTGAAATAGTTGCGTTTTAAATTTTTCTTCAGTATATTTGCCTGCAACTCTATCATCTCACATTACGCCTGCCCTTTCTAGCCCCAGGCCAGGGCCTTCATCATACGAGAGAGCATTGATTGGGTTCTACACAGCATTAACGGAGTTCAGGGGTGTTTACTCATGCGTGTGTGTGTTTGTCTGTGTGGTTTTGAGAAAATATTCTTGGTATGTGTGAATGTGGTGTGTTGTGTACACAGGGAGGGGGAAGGGTAGCCTGGTTAACAGTCTTTGTAGCTAAGATTCCACCCCTCGTACTCGTGTCATATGCCAAAGGCACATGACATGGACGGAAATTAGTGGAATGTTAGCTAAACAGACTGGCAACCAGGCTAGGGGAAGGGTACAGAGGGAGTGAGAATTTGGGATGGGAACTGAGAGAGGAGGAATGAGGTGTGTGTGTGTGTGTGTGTGTGTGTGTGTGTGTGCGTGTGTATGTACGTGCTCTCACAGTCTCACGTCAGAATTAGACGTTCATTCATGTTTCTCAAATGTCATATTTCTAAGTTGTTCAAAAGGTCAAATTTCTAATTGTTTACGGTTAAGTTTAGGCATTAATTCTAAATTTTTAAGGCTAGGGTTAAGTTTAGGCATTAATTCCGAATGGTTAAGGTAAGGGTTAAGATTTGGGATAGGTTTAGAACAAAAATCTCAAAAACAACTTTATCGCTGGATTCAAACATGCAACATTCTGCATCAGAGGCAGATTCTTACACCCATCCCCTATCCCCTAGCAAAACCGTAACCTACTTGAAGGTAACAGCGGTCACTGTTGCCCCTAGTGGCCGGTTTCTACATCCTCTCCCGACATCCTCAGACATGGATGGATGTCCAATCCTAACTTGTATCACGGGTGACCAGTCAAAGGTTTGGACACACCTTCTCACTCAAGGGTTTTTATTTATTTTTTAAACTATTTTCTACATTGTAGAATAATAGTGAAGACATCAGAACTATGAAATAACACATATGGAATCATGTAGTGTGCAAAGCTGTCATTAAGGCAAAGGGTGGCTACTTTGAAGAATCTCAAATCTAAAATATATTTAGATTTGTTTCACACTTTTTTGCTTACTAGATGATTCCATATGTGCTATTTCATAGTTTTGATGTCTTCACTATTATTCTACAATGTGGAAAATAGTAAAAATAAAGAAAAACCCTTGAATGAGTAGGTGTGTCCAAACTTTTGACTGGTACTGTATGAGTGTGCGTGTGTTGGCTGGAGATGTCCTCATGATAGGTTTTATCTCAGACTGTTTGTCAGAGACAAGAGTAGATCGATGAGGCGCTAATCTAGAGTCAATATGAGGTGATTGATTACTTATCATTCGATTGATTACTTCCTATTCCCAGACGCGGCTAAGAGAGAGCAGTATCTAGTCACTTCTAGTGTGCTACTAGTGTGTCACCCTCAGCTGGTCTTCAGGTGAGAAGCAGAGAAGAGATGAAGGCTGAAAACCCGATTCTTCCGGTTTCTTCCGATCCACTGAGGCACTTCTTTTACACCTGCTATGTTAGGTTACTAGTGTGTTAGCTATGCTCAGTACACACACACGAACACGCAGACACAAACACACACACATATGCAAACACACACTGAAATGAAAGAACACATTGGTTTTACTGTTATTGAACATTGAACCATGTAGCTGAGAGAGGGAGGAGGTCAGGAAAAATTGATCTAAGTTAGACAACCCTTACAGAAACAATTTTCATATCAGGTCCTGTGCTCTGGTTACCTGTTGTGTGTGTGTGTGTGTGTGTGTGTGTGTGTGTGTGTGTGTGTGTGTGTGTGTGTGTGTGCGCGCGTGCGTGTGTGTGTGTGCGTGCGTGCGTGTGTGTGTGTGCATGTGTGTGTGTGTGTGTGTGTGTGTGTGTGTGTGTGTCATGAAGCTAACATGATTAGAGAAGGAACCAAGGTCAGATATTACACTCTGACAGCCTGTGTTTTGCACAAGTACTATTATCGTGTGTATGTGTGTCTGTATGTGTGTGTCTGTATGTGTGTATGCGTGTGTACGCGCCTGTGCATGTGTGTCTGTTTTTGAGGAGGATTGAGAGAAAATGAGAGAACGTTTCCTGTGGAGTGATTAGTAAACTGGGTTAAATGAGATGGACAAAAAAATAGAGTAATAGCACTTATAATGTCATCTCTGATTCCCATGTTTTTGCATATTCTCCATCTTTGAAATGTTAATTACACCTAAAATCAAGTCAAATTGTATTAGTCACCTGCGCCAAATACAACAGGTATTACAATAGACCTTACAGTGAAATGCTTACTTACAAGCCCCTAACCAACAATGCAGTTTAAAAAATATGAATAAGAATAAGAAATTAAAGTAACAAGTAATTAAAGAGCAGCAGTAAAATAACAATAGTGGGACTATATACAGTGGATACCAGTACAGACCTAGACTTACTTGGACTTACCGGTACTTGAACATAGACTTGGTGCTCCGGTACCGCTTGCCGTGCGGTAGCAAAGACAACAGTCTATGACTAGGGTGGCTGGAGTCTTTGACAATTTTCAGGGCCTTTCTCTGACACCGCCTGGTATAGAGATCCTGGATGGCAGCAAGCTTGGCCCCAGTGATATCCTGGGTCGTACGCACTACCCGCTGTTGTGCCTTGCGGTCGGAGGCCGAGCAGTTGTCATACCAGACAGTGATGCAACCAGTCAGGATGCTCTCGATGGTGTAGCTGTAGAACCTTTTGAGGATATGAGGACCCATGCCAAATCTTTTCAGTCTCCTGACGGGGAATAGGTTTTGTCGTGCCCTCTTCATGACTGTCTTGCTGTGCTTGGATCATGTTCGTTTTTTGGTGATGTAGACACCAAGGAACTTGAAGCTCGGTCCTCCTTTTCCTGTAGTCCACAATCATCTCCGTTGTCTTGATCACGTTGAGGGAGAGGTTGTTGTCCTGGAAGCACACGGTCAGGTCTCTGACCTCCTCCCTATAGGCTGTCTCGTTGTTGTCGGTGATCAGGCCTACCACTGTTGTGTCGTCGGCAAACTTAATGATGGTGTTGGAGTCATGCCTGGCCGTGCAGTCATGAGTGAACAGGGAGTACAGGAGGGGACTGAGCACACACCCCTGAGGGGTTGAGGATCAGCGTGGCGGATGTGTTGTTACCTACCCTTCCCACCTGGGGGCGGCCCGTCAGGAAGTCCATGATCCAGTTGCAGAGAGAGGTGTTTAGTCCCAGGATCCTTAGCTTATTGATGAGCTTTGAGGGCACTATGGTGTTGATTGCTGAACTGTAGTCAATGAATACATTCTCACATAGGTGTTCCTTTTGTCCAGGTGGGAAAGGGCAGTATGGAGTGCAATAGAGATTGCATCATCTGTGGATCTGTTAGGGCGGAATGCAAATTGGAGTGGGTCTAGGGTTTCTGGGATAAGGGTGTTGATGTGAGCCATGACCAGCCTTTCAAAGCACTTCATGGTGACAGACGTGAGTACTACGGGTCGGTAGTCATTTAGGAGGTTACCTTAGTTTTCTTGGGCACAGGGACTATGGTTGTCTGCTAAAAACATGTTGGTATTACAGACTCGGACAGGGAGAGGTTGAAAATGTCAGTGAAGACACTTGCCAGTTGGTCAGCTCATGCTCGCAGTACACGTCCTGGCAATCCGTCTGGTCCTGCGGCCTTGTGAATGTTGACCTGTTTAAAGTTCTTACTCACATCGGCTGCGGAGAGCGTGATCACACGGTCTTCCAGAACAGCTGGTGCTGTCATGCATGCTTCAGTGTTACAGTTGAAGTCAGAAGTTTACATACACCTTAGCCAAATAAATTGAAAGTCAGTTTGTCACAATTCCTGACATTTAATCCTAGTAAAAATTCCCTGTCATAGGTCAGTTAGGATCACCAATTTATTTTAAGAATGTGAACTGTCAAAATAATAGTAGAGAGAATGATTTATTTCAGCTTTTATTTCTTTCAGCACATTCCCAGTGGGTCAGAAGTGTACATACACTCAATTAGTATTTGCTAGCAATTGCCTTTAAATTGTTTAACTTGGGTCAAACATTTTGGGTAGCTTCCCACAATAAGTGGGGTGAATTTTGGCCCATTCCTCCTGACAGAGCTGGTGTAACTGAGTCAGGTTTGTAGGCCTCCTTGTTCACACACACTTTTTCAGTTCTGCCCACAAATTCTCTATAGGATTGAGGTCAGGGTTTTGTGATGGCCACTCCAATACATTGACTTTGTTGTCCTTAAGCTATTTTTCCACAACTTTGGAAGTATGCTTGGGGTCATTGTCCATTTGGAAGACCCATTTGCGACCAAGCTTTAACTTCCTGACTGATGTCTTGAGATGTTGCTATATCCACATCATTTTTCTTCCTCATGAGGCCATCTATTTTGTGACGTTCACCAGTCCTCCTGCAGCAAAGCACCCACACAACATGATGCTGCCACCCCCGTGCTTCACGGTTGGGATGGTGTTCTTCCGCTTGCAAGCCTCACCCTTTTTTCTTCAAACATAGCGATGGTCATTATGGCCAAACAGTTCTATTTTTGTTTCATCAGACCAGAGGGCATTTCTCCAAAAAGTACGATCTTTGTCCCCATGTGCAGTTGCAAACCGTAGTCTGGCTTTTTTATGCTGGCTTTGGAGCAGTGGGTTCTTCCTTGCTGAGCGGCCTTTCAGGTTATGTTGATATAGGACTCGTTTTACTGTGGATATAGATACTTTTGTACTTGTTTCCTACAGCATCTTCACAAGGTCCTTTGCTGTTGTTCTGGGATTGATTTGCACTTTTCGGACCAAAATATGTTCATCTCTAGGAGACAGAACACGTCTCCTTCCTGAGCGGTATGATGGCTGCGTGGTCCCATGGTTTTATACTTGCGTACTATTGTTTGTACTGATGAACGTGGTACCTTCAGGCATTTGGTAATTGCTTCCAAGGATGAACCAGACTTGTGGAGGTCTACAATTTCTTTTCTGAGGTCTTGTCTGATTTCTTTTGATTTTCCCATGATGTCAAGCAAAGAGGCACTGGGTTTGAAGGTAGGCCTTGAAATACATCCAATTTACTCAAATGATGTCAATTAGCATATCAGAAGCTTCTAAAGCCATGACATCATTTTCTGGAATTTTCCAAGCTGTTTAAAGGCACAGTCAACTTAGTGTATGTAAACTTCTGACCCACTGGATTTGTGATATAGTGAATTATAAATGAAAAAATCTGTCTGTAAACAATTGTTCGAAAAATTACTTGTGTCATGCACAAAGTAGATGTCCTAACCGACTTGCCAAAACTATAGTTTGTTAACAAGACATTTGTGGAGTGGTTGAAAAACAAGTTTTAACGACTCCAACCTAAGTGTATGTAAACTTCCGACTTCAACTGTATTTGCCTCGAAGCGTTGATAGAAGTAGTTTTGCTTGTCTGGTTGGCTCGTGTCACTGGGCAGCTCTCGGCTGTGCTTCCCTTTGTCTGTAATGGCTTGCAAGCCCTGCCACATCCGACGAGCGTCGGAGCCGGTGTAGTACAATTCGATCTTAGTCCTGTATTGATGCTTTGCCTGTTTGATGGTTCGTCGGAGGGCATCGCGGGATTTCTTATGCTTCCGGGTTAGAGTCCCGCTCCTTGAAAGGTGCAGCTCTAGCCTTTAGCTCAGTGCAGATGTTGCCCGTAATCCATGGCTTCTGGTTGGGGTATGTACGTACAGTCACTGTGGGGAAGACCTCATTGATGCACTTATTGATGAAGCCAATGACTGATGTGGTGTACTCCTCAATGTCATCGGAAGAATCCCGGGAACATATTCCAGTCTGTGCTAGCAAAACAGTCCTGTAGCTTAGCATCTGCTTCAACCGACCACTTTTATATTGATTGAGTCACTGGTGCTTCCTGCTTTAATTTTTGCTTGTAAGCAGGAATCAGGAGGATAGAATTATGGGTAGAGTTGCCAAATGGAGGGCGAGGGAGAGCTTTGCACTTATCTCTGTGTGTGGAGTAAAGGTGGTCTAGAGTTTTTTTCCCCTCTGGTTGCACATTTAACATGCTGATAGAAATTTGGTAAAACTGATAAAAGTTTCCTTGCATTAAAGTCCCCGGCCACTAGGAGCGCCACCTCTGGATGAGCGTTTTCCTGTTTGCTTATGGCGTAATACAGCTCATTGAGTGCAGTCTTAATGCCAGCGTCGGTCTGTGGTGGTATGTAGACAGCTACGAAAAGTACAGATGAAAACTATCTAGGTAGATAGTGTGGTCTACAGCTTATCATGAGATACTCTACCTCAGGCGAGCAAAACCTTGAGACTTCCTTAGATATCGTGCACCAGCTGTTGTTTACATATATACATAGTCTGCCCCCCCCCCCCTTGTCTTACCAGACGCCGCTGTTCTATCCTGCCGATACAGTGTATAACCAGCCAGCTGTATGTTGATAATGTCGTCGTTCAGCCACGACTCCGTGAAGCATAAGATATCAGAGTTTTTAATGTCCCGTTGGTAGTTTAATCTTCCTCGTAGGTCCTCGATTTTATTTTCCAATGATTGCATGTTAGTTAGTAGAACGGAAGGCAGTAGGGGTTTATTCGATCACCTACGAATTCTCAGAAGGCAGCCCAACCTCTGTCCTTTTTTTCTACGTCTTCTCTTCTCGCAAATGATGGGGATTTAGGCCTGTTCCCGGTGAAGCAGTATGTCCTTCACGTTGGGCTCGACGGACTCATTAATGGAAAAAAAAAGCTTCTACCAGTTCATGCTGAGTAATCGCTGTTCCGATGTCCAGAAGTTATTTTCGGTTATAAGAGACGGTAGCAGCAATATTATGTACAGAGTAAGTAAAAAAAAACAAGTTACAAACAACATTAAAAAAACTAACAAAAAACACATTCGGTTAGGAGCACGTAAAAAGTCTGCCATTTTCTCCGGCGCCATGATATATACCTATAGGCTATGTTTTAGTTAGCGTGTGCATGCGTTTGTGTGTGTGCGTTTGTGTGTGTGTGTGTGTGTGTGCTGTCTTCTGTGGCTATGGCTTCAACTTATTGACATGCAGTAGGTGTTAGTAGCCTCATTTTAAATCCTGTTAATAGGCTTTACTCTCTGTATGCCTGTTGGGCTCAACTGTCCTGGTTTCTGTATCTCTCTTTCTTTCTTTCTTTCTTTCTTTCTTTCTTTCCCCCTCTCTCTCTCTCTCCCTCCCTCTATTTATCGCTCTTCCTCTCTCCCACCCTCTGGCCTCACTTGTTATTTGTATTATAGATATATTCCATTTTCTTTGATCTGTTGGGAATATTATGCCAATGTCACACTCACTCTGTGTGCGTGTGTGTTTGTGTGTGTGTGTGTGTGTGTGTGTGTGTGTGTGTGTGTGCGTGTGTGTGTGTGTGTGTGCGTGTGTGCACGCGTGTGGGTGGGTGAACACAGCGTTGGATCTCTTTATGCCCTGGGTGCTGGCCGCACCCAGTCTGCTCAAGCAGCCAATCAGTTTGCTTGACCTCTGCTACGGCAGAACTGACAGCATCAACCTGCAGTATGTGGCGAGTCCAGCTAACTTAAACCTGCTAACTTAAACCTGTTACCGTAAACATGTTTAGTAAGACCTGTTATCTTGCTGTCTGATTGTCTGTCTCTGTCCTGCAGAGTAATGTGGCGTGTTTCCTTTAGTTTATAAGGATCCCCGTTAGCTACTGCACATGCAGCATGACAAACTACAGAACAGTAATAGACAAGAACAGCCTAAGATATTACATTAAATTCAAAATGAAAAATAAAATGAATTAGTATTATAAATAGAAAAGACACCAAGAGACAACGAAAATACTATCTACACACTATTCATATATACATATTCATATTCTTATATATAGTACATTTAAATTAGATCTTTAGAAAGAGGAGAGGCGCTGTGATACAAGATGTTTATAGAAAGAGGAGAGGTGCTGTTATACAAGATGTTTATAGAAAGAGGAGAGGCGCTGTGATACAAGATGTTTATAGAAAGAGGAGAGGCGCTGTTATACAAGATGTTTATAGAAAGAGGAGAGGCGCTGTGATACAAGATGTTTATAGAAAGAGGAGAGGCGCTGTTATACAAGATGTTTCTAGAAAGAGGAGAGGCGCTGTGATGCAAGATGTTTATAGAAAGAGGAGAGGCGCTGTGATGCAAGATGTTTATAGAAAGAGGAGAGGCGCTGTTATACAAGATGTTTATAGAAAGAGGAAAGGCGCTGTGATACAAGATGTTTATAGAAAGAGGAGAGGTGCTGTTATACAAGATGTTTCTAGAAAGAGGAGAGGCGCTGTGATGCAAGATGTTTATAGAAAGAGGAAAGGCGCTGTGATACAAGATGTTTATAGAAAGAGGAGAGGTGCTGTTATACAAGATGTTTATAGAAAGAGGAGAGGCTCTGTGATACAAGATGTTTATAGAAAGAGGAGAGGCGCTGTGATACAAGATGTTTATAGAAAGAGGAAAGGCGCTGTGATACAAGATGTTTATAGAAAGAGGAGAGGTGCTGTTATACAAGATGTTTATAGAAAGAGGAGAGGCTCTGTTATACAAGATGTTTATAGAAAGAGGAGAGGTGCTGTGATACAAGATGTTTCTAGAAAGAGGAAAGGCGCTGTGATACAAGATGTTTATAGAAAGAGGAGAGGCGCTGTTATACAAGATGTTTATAGAAAGAGGAAAGGCGCTGTTATACAAGATGTTTATAGAAAGAGGAGAGGCGCTGTGATACAAGATGTTTATAGAAAGAGGAAAGGCGCTGTGATGCAAGATGTTTCTAGAAAGAGGAGAGGCGCTGTGATACAAGATGTTTCTAGAAAGAGGAGAGGCGCTGTTATACAAGATGTTTATAGATAGAGGCAAGGCGCTGTGATACAAGATGTTTCTAGAAAGAGGAGAGGCGCTGTGATACAAGATGTTTCTAGAAAGAGGAGTGGCGCTGTGATGCAAGATGTTTATAGAAAGAGGAGAGGCGCTGTTATACAAGATGTTTATAGATAGAGGAAAGGCGCTGTGATACAAGTTGTTTCTAGAAAGAGGAGAGGCGCTGTGATACAAGATGTTTATAGAAAGAGGAGAGGCGCTGTGATGCAAGATGTTTATAGAAAGAGAAGAGGCGCTGTGATGCAAGATGTTTATAGAAAGAGGAGAGGCGCTGTGATGCAAGATGTTTATAGAAAGAGAAGAGGCGCTGTGATGCAAGATGTTTATAGAAAGAGGAGAGGCGCTGTGATGCAAGATGTTTATAGAAAGAGGAGAGGCTCTGTTATACAAGATGTTTATAGAAAGAGGAGAGGCTCTGTTATACAAGATGTTTATAGAAAGAGGAGAGGTGCTGTGATGCAAGATGTTTCTAGAAAGAGGAGAGGCGCTGTGATGCAAGATGTTTATAGAAAGAGGAGAGGTGCTGTTAAACAAGATGTTTCTAGAAAGAGGAAAGGCGCTGTGATGCAAGATGTTTCTAGAAAGAGGAAAGGCGCTGTGATACAAGATGTTTATAGAAAGAGGAAAGGTGCTGTGATGCAAGATGTTTATAGAAAGAGGAAAGGCGCTGTTATACAAGATGTTTATAGAAAGAGGAAAGGCGCTGTTATACAAGATGTTTATAGAAAGAGGAAAGGCGCTGTGATACAAGATGTTTATAGAAAGACAGGTGCTGTTATACAAGATATTTATAGAAAGAGGAAAGGTGCTGTGATGCAAGATGTTTATAGAAAGAGGAGAGGCGCTGTTATACAAGATGTTTATAGAAAGAGGAAAGGCGCTGTGATACAAGATGTTTATAGAAAGAGGAGAGGTACTGTTATACAAGATGTTTTTAGAAAGAGGAAAGGTGCTGTGATGCAAGATGTTTATAGAAAGAGGAAAGGCGCTGTTATACAAGATGTTTATAGAAAGAGGAAAGGCGCTGTGATACAAGATGTTTATAGAAAGAGGAAAGGCGCTGTGATACAAGATGTTTCTAGTAAGAGGAGAGGCGCTGTTATACAAGATGTTTATAGAAAGAGGAGAGGTGCTGTTATACAAGATGTTTATAGAAAGAGGAGAGGTGCTGTTATACAAGATGTTTATAGAAAGAGGAGAGGTGCTGTTATACAAGATGTTTATAGAAAGAGGAGAGGCGCTGTTATACAAGATGTTTATAGAAAGAGGAGAGGTGCTGTTATACAAGATGTTTATAGAAAGAGGAGAGGCGCTGTTATACAAGATGTTTATAGAAAGAGGAGAGGCGCTGTGATGCAAGATGTTTATAGAAAGAGGAAAGGCGCTGTGATACAAGATGTTTATAGAAAGAGGAAAGGCGCTGTTATACAAGATGTTTATAGAAAGAGGAGAGGTGCTGTGATGCAAGATGTTTATAGAAAGAGGAAAGGCGCTGTGATGCAAGATGTTTATAGAAAGAGGAGAGGCGCTGTGATGCAAGATGTTTATAGAAAGAGGAGAGGTGCTGTGATGCAAGATGTTTATAGAAAGAGGAAAGGCGCTGTGAACCAAGATGTTTATAGAAAGAGGAGAGGCGCTGTGATGCAAGATGTTTATAGAAAGAGGAGAGGTGCTGTTATACAAGATGTTTATAGAAAGAGGAAAGGCGCTGTTATACAAGATGTTTATAGAAAGAGGAAAGGCGCTGTGATGCAAGATGTTTATAGAAAGAGGAAAGGCGCTGTGATACAAGATGTTTATAGAAAGAGGAAAGGCGCTGTGATACAAGATGTTTATAGAAAGAGGAAAGGCGCTGTGATACAAGATGTTTATAGAAAGAGGAAAGGCGCTGTTATACAAGATGTTTATAGAAAGAGGAAAGGCGCTCTTATACAAGATGTTTATAGAAAGAGGAGAGGCGCTGTGATGCAAGATGTTTATAGAAAGAGGAGAGGTGCTGTTATACAAGATGTTTCTAGAAAGAGGAGAGGCGCTGTGATACAAGATGTTTATAGAAAGAGGAAAGGCGCTGTGATACAAGATGTTTATAGAAAGAGGAAAGGCGCTGTGATACAAGATGTTTATAGAAAGAGGAAAGGCGCTGTGATACAAGATGTTTATAGAAAGAGGAGAGGCGCTGTGATACAAGATGTTTCTAGAAAGAGGAGAGGCGCTGTGATGCAAGATGTTTATAGAAAGAGGAAAGGCGCTGTGATACAAGATGTTTATAGAAAGAGGAGAGGCGCTGTGATGCAAGATGTTTCTAGAAAGAGGAGAGGCGCTGTGATACAAGATGTTTATAGAAAGAGGAGAGGTGCTGTTATACAAGATGTTTCTAGAAAGAGGAGAGGCGCTGTGATGCAAGATGTTTATAGAAAGAGGAAAGGCGCTGTGATACAAGATGTTTATAGAAAGAGGAGAGGCGCTGTTATACAAGATGTTTATAGAAAGAGGAGAGGTGCTGTGATACAAGATGTTTATAGAAAGAGGAAAGGTGCTGTGATACAAGATGTTTATAGAAAGAGGAAAGGTGCTGTGATACAAGATGTTTATAGAAAGAGAAGAGGTGCTGTGATGCAAGATTTTTATAGAAAGAGGAAAGGTGCTGTGATACAAGATGTTTATAGAAAGAGGAGAGGTGCTGTGATACAAGATGTTTATAGAAAGAGGAGCGGCGCTGTTATACAAGATGTTTATAGAAAGAGGAGAGGTGCTGTGATACAAGATGTTTATAGAAAGAGGAGAGGCGCTGTTATACAAGATGTTTCTAGAAAGAGGAGAGGCGCTGTGATACAAGATGTTTCTAGAAAGAGGAGAGGCGCTGTGATGCAAGATGTTTATAGAAAGAGGAAAGGCGCTGTGATACAAGATGTTTATAGAAAGACAGGTGCTGTTATACAAGATATTTCTAGAAAGAGGAAAGGCGCTGTGATGCAAGATGTTTCTAGAAAGAGGAGAGGCGCTGTTATACAAGATGTTTATAGAAAGATGAGAGGCTCTGTTATACAAGATGTTTATAGAAAGAGGAAAGGTGCTGTGATGCAAGATGTTTCTAGAAAGAGGAAAGGTGCTGTTATACAAGATGTTTATAGAAAGAGAGGTGCTGTTATACAAGATGTTTCTAGAAAGAGGAAAGGCGCTGTGATGCAAGATGTTTCTAGAAAGAGGAAAGGCGCTGTGATACAAGATGTTTATAGAAAGAGGAAAGGCGCTGTGATACAAGATGTTTCTAGAAAGAGGAGAGGCGCTGTTATACAAGATGTTTATAGAAAGAGGAGAGGTGCTGTTATACAAGATGTTTATAGAAAGAGGAGAGGTGCTGTTATACAAGATGTTTATAGAAAGAGGAGAGGTGCTGTTATACAAGATGTTTATAGAAAGAGGAGAGGCGCTGTTATACAAGATGTTTATAGAAAGAGGAGAGGTGCTGTTATACAAGATGTTTATAGAAAGAGGAGAGGCGCTGTTATACAAGATGTTTATAGAAAGAGGAGAGGCGCTGTGATGCAAGATGTTTATAGAAAGAGGAAAGGCGCTGTGATACAAGATGTTTATAGAAAGAGGAAAGGCGCTGTTATACAAGATGTTTATAGAAAGAGGAGAGGTGCTGTGATGCAAGATGTTTATAGAAAGAGGAAAGGCGCTGTGATGCAAGATGTTTATAGAAAGAGGAGAGGCGCTGTGATGCAAGATGTTTATAGAAAGAGGAGAGGTGCTGTGATGCAAGATGTTTATAGAAAGAGGAAAGGCGCTGTGATACAAGATGTTTATAGAAAGAGGAGAAGCGCTGTGATGCAAGATGTTTATAGAAAGAGGAGAGGTGCTGTTATACAAGATGTTTATAGAAAGAGGAAAGGCGCTGTTATACAAGATGTTTATAGAAAGAGGAAAGGCGCTGTGATGCAAGATGTTTATAGAAAGAGGAAAGGCGCTGTGATACAAGATGTTTATAGAAAGAGGAAAGGCGCTGTGATACAAGATGTTTATAGAAAGAGGAAAGGCGCTGTGATACAAGATGTTTATAGAAAGAGGAAAGGCGCTGTTATACAAGATGTTTATAGAAAGAGGAAAGGCGCTCTTATACAAGATGTTTATAGAAAGAGGAGAGGCGCTGTGATGCAAGATGTTTATAGAAAGAGGAGAGGTGCTGTTATACAAGATGTTTCTAGAAAGAGGAGAGGCGCTGTGATACAAGATGTTTATAGAAAGAGGAAAGGCGCTGTGATACAAGATGTTTATAGAAAGAGGAAAGGCGCTGTGATACAAGATGTTTATAGAAAGAGGAAAGGCGCTGTGATACAAGATGTTTATAGAAAGAGGAGAGGCGCTGTGATACAAGATGTTTCTAGAAAGAGGAGAGGCGCTGTGATGCAAGATGTTTATAGAAAGAGGAAAGGCGCTGTGATACAAGATGTTTATAGAAAGAGGAGAGGCGCTGTGATGCAAGATGTTTCTAGAAAGAGGAGAGGCGCTGTGATACAAGATGTTTATAGAAAGAGGAGAGGTGCTGTTATACAAGATGTTTCTAGAAAGAGGAGAGGCGCTGTGATGCAAGATGTTTATAGAAAGAGGAAAGGCGCTGTGATACAAGATGTTTATAGAAAGAGGAGAGGCGCTGTTATACAAGATGTTTATAGAAAGAGGAGAGGTGCTGTGATACAAGATGTTTATAGAAAGAGGAAAGGTGCTGTGATACAAGATGTTTATAGAAAGAGGAAAGGTGCTGTGATACAAGATGTTTATAGAAAGAGAAGAGGTGCTGTGATGCAAGATTTTTATAGAAAGAGGAAAGGTGCTGTGATACAAGATGTTTATAGAAAGAGGAGAGGTGCTGTGATACAAGATGTTTATAGAAAGAGGAGCGGCGCTGTTATACAAGATGTTTATAGAAAGAGGAGAGGTGCTGTGATACAAGATGTTTATAGAAAGAGGAGAGGCGCTGTTATACAAGATGTTTCTAGAAAGAGGAGAGGCGCTGTGATACAAGATGTTTCTAGAAAGAGGAGAGGCGCTGTGATGCAAGATGTTTATAGAAAGAGGAAAGGCGCTGTGATACAAGATGTTTATAGAAAGACAGGTGCTGTTATACAAGATATTTCTAGAAAGAGGAAAGGCGCTGTGATGCAAGATGTTTCTAGAAAGAGGAGAGGCGCTGTTATACAAGATGTTTATAGAAAGATGAGAGGCTCTGTTATACAAGATGTTTATAGAAAGAGGAAAGGTGCTGTGATGCAAGATGTTTCTAGAAAGAGGAAAGGTGCTGTTATACAAGATGTTTATAGAAAGAGAGGTGCTGTTATACAAGATGTTTCTAGAAAGAGGAAAGGCGCTGTGATGCAAGATGTTTCTAGAAAGAGGAGAGGCGCTGTTATACAAGATGTTTATAGAAAGAGGAAAGGTGCTGTGATGAAAGATGTTTCTAGAAAGAGGAGAGGCGCTGTTATACAAGATGTTTATAGAAAGAGGAGAGGCTCTGTTATACAAGATGTTTATAGAAAGAGGAAAGGTGCTGTGATGCAAGATGTTTCTAGAAAGAGGAAAGGCGCTGTGATTGTTCTCTTTGTTGCCTCTCTGATTAATGCCCTCCTTGCCTAGTCTGTGAGTTTCAGTGGGCGGCCCTCTCGTGGCAGGTTTGTTGTCGTGCCATATTCTTTCCATTTTTTAATAATGGATTTAATGGTGCTCCGTTGGATGTTCAAAGTTTCAGATAGTTTTTTATAACCCAACCCTGATCTGTACTTCTACACAACTTTGTCCCTGACCTGTTTGGAGAGCTCCTTGGTTTTCATGGTGCCGCTAGCTTGGAGGTGCCCCTTGCTTAGTGGTGTTGCAGACTCTGGGGCCTTTCAGAACAGGTGTATATATACTGAGAACATGTGACAGATCATGTGACAGATCGTGAATACATATGCACGCACCACTTTTCAGCGTTTTTTTTTGTTGTTGAATTTTTTGAAACAAGTAATTTTTTTAATTTCACTTCACCAATTTGGACTATTTTGTGTATGTCCATTACACGAAATCCAAATAAAAATTGAAATTACAGGTTGTAACGCAACAAAATAGGAAAAACACCAAAGGGGTGAATACTTTTGCAAGGCACTGTATCTGTTTGAAGTGTATGAAAATATATTATACAAGTGGTTCGGCATTTTTAATACATGCAAGCTTCTTAAAAAGACTAGAAGAGAAGTAGTATATTTCTCCTCAACAGTGAAAACTATCATGTGTGTTGTTGATGTTAGTTCTGTGTGTGCAGTTAAGGACAATGCATCCTGTTTTGTTTTGAGCCAGCTGCAGCTTTTTACATTTTAGTCATTTTGCAGACGCTCTTATCCAGAGCGACTTACAGTAGTGAATGCATACAATTCATACATACATTTCGTGCATTTTTTTCTCCGTACTGGTCCCCGTGGGAATCGAACTCACAACCTTGGCGTTGCAAACACCATGCTCTACCAACTGAGCCACACGGGACCGCTTTTCTAGGTCTTTCTTTGCTGCACCTGACTATTTACCGCACAATAATCAAGATGGGACAATTGTATTTTTATTTTATACTGAACAAAAATATTAACACAGCATGTAAACTCAGCAAAAAAAGAAATGTCCTCTCACTGTCAACGGCGTTTATTTTCAGCAAACTTAACATGTAAATAATGGTATGAACATGACAAGAATCAACAACTGAGACATAAACTGAACAAGTTCCACAGACATGTGACTAACAGAAATTGAATAATGTGTCCCTGAACAAAGGGGGGGTCAAAATCAAAAGTAACAGTCAGTATCTGGTGTGGCCACCATTAAGTACTGCAGTGCATCTCCTCCTCATGGACTGCACCAGATTTGCCAGTTCTTGCTGTAAGATGTTACCCCGCTCTTCCACCAAGGCACCTGCAAGTTCCCAGACATTTCTGGGGGGAATGGCCCTAACCCTCACCCTCCGATCCAACAGGTCCCAGACGTGCTCAATGGGATTGAGAGCCATGCTCTTCGCTGGCCATGGTAGAACACTGACATTCCTTTCTTGCAGGAAATCACACACAGAATGAGCAGTATGGCTGGTGGCATTGTCATGCTGGAGGGTCATGTCAGGATGAGCCTGCAGGAAGGGTGCCACATGAGGGAGGAGGATATCTTCCCTGTAACGCACAGCGTTGAGATTGTCTGCAATGACAACAAGCTCAGTCCGATGACGCTGTGACACACCGCCCCAGACCATGACGGACCCTCCACCTCCAAATCGATCCCTCTCCAGAGTACAGGCTTCAGTGTAACGCTCATTCCTTTGACGATAAACACGAATCCAACCATCACCCCTGTTGAGAAAAAACCACGACTCGTCAGTGAAGAGCACTTTTTGCCAGTCCTGTATGGTCCAGTGACGGTGGGTTTGTGCCCATAGGCGACGTTGTTACCGGTGATGTCTGGTGAGGACCTGCCTTACAACAGGCCTACAAGCCCTCAGTCCAGCCTCTCTCAACCTATTGCGGACAGTCTGAGCACTGATGGAGGGATTGTGCGTTCCTGGTGTAACTCGGGCAGTTGTTGTTGCCATCCTGTACCTGTCCCGCAGGTGTGATGTTCAGATGTACCGATCCTGTGCAGGTTACACGTGGTCTGCCACTGCGAAGACGATCAGCTGTCCGTCCTGTCTCCCTGAAGCGCTGTCTTAGGCGTCTCACAGTACGGACATTGCAATTTATTGCCCTGGCCACATCTGCAGTCCTCATGCCTCCTTGCAGCATGCCTAAGGCACGTTCAAGCAGATGAGCAGGGACCCTGGGCATCTTTCTTTTGGTGTTTTTCAGAGTCAGTAGAAAGTGAGCATTTCTCCTTTGGCATCTCAAGAGCTATTTTAAGGAGGGGGGGGCTTCACAAACCACGTGTAACCACGCCAGCCCAGGACCTCTACATCGGAGGGAGGGGGGAGGGGTGCTGAGGAGTATTTCTGTCTGTAATAAAGCCTTTTTGTGGGAAAAAAAACTCATTCTGATTGGCTGAGCCTGGCTCCCCAGTGGGTGGGCCTACGCCCTCCCAGGCCCACCCATGGCTGCGCCCCTGCCCAGTCATGTGGAATCCATAGATTAGGGCCTAATTAGTTTATTTCAATTGACTGATTTCCTTCTATGAACTGTAACACAGTAAAGTCTTTGAAATTGTTGCATGTTGCGTCTATATTTTTGTTCATTGTATTTATTCAACCTTAATTTAACTAGGCAAGTCAATTAAGAACAAATTCTAATTTACAATGACGGCCTACCAAGAGGCAAAAGGCCTCCTGCGGGGATGGGGATGGGATAAAATGTTTAAATGTAGGACAAAACATACAACACTACATAAAGAGAGACCTAAGACAACAACACAGCATGGCAGCAACACATGACAACACAGCATGGTGACAACACAGCATGGTAGCAACACAACATGACAACAACACGGTAGCAACACAACATGGCAGCAGCACAAACATGGTAGAAACAAGTTCAAAGCCTGAACAACTAGTACAGTGGATCTTTGAATCAAAAACGCAGAGCATCTTTTTAGAACAGACATACCTCATCTTCACGACGACTTTGTCAATATGACTTGACCATGATAACAGACCATCCAGTGTTACTCCTAGGAGTTCAGCTACTTCAATTTGTTTACAGAGTGTGGTCTCAGCCAGCTGTTTAGACACCTGCAGGGACTCAAACACACAGTTGTACACATCCTGGGCCCTAGAAACCACCCTGGATACTACCCTAGCAAAGACCCAAGCAGTAACCACTGCCACCCGCGTGGTGAACGAGCGCCTCCTTTCTCTCTCTGTCCTCAATGTGTACTGCCTTATCTTAAAACAACCTGGTCTGGTCATTCTTAGGTCATTCCAGTAACCAGTATACTGATCCTTCTCCATCCCATCATAGATACGCGTGTGTATTCACTCAGACGGCTGTCTGTCTGCTCTGGAGTCCTGCTGTACAGACCTAATGCCACTCAGCCTCATAGGACCATACACACACCAGGTGCGCACGCACGCACACACACACACACACACACACACACACACACACACACACACACACACACACACACACACACACACACACACACACACACACACACACACACACACACATTTCAGGACAGGGATCTCTGGACACCTAAGGAAACAGATAGCACCTCCTCCACTCAGCAAGGCTGTCCATGACTGTAGACACGGAGTAGTACCTCGCTAGCTGCTTCGCCTTCGTCTTATGTAGGCCTGCTATCTGAAGGCCAGGTACTGTCAGCTAGTGAACATGGATATCAGTGTGTACTCATCTCCATATATCAGCAGAGCAAGCTTGCACTGCTACCTGAGGCTGTTCAGGTGTGACACGGGGGGCTGGTATTTAAGCAGGTCTGCTCCATGTAGCAGTCAAATGAGCAGCCCCTTCCTCTGGCAGCAACAGCCCCTTCCTCTGGCAGCAACAGCCCCTTCCTCTGGCAGCAACAGCCCCTTCCTCTGGCAGCAACAGCCCCTTCCTCTGGCAGCAACAGCCCCTTCCTCTGGCAGCAACAGCCCCTTCCTCTGGCAACAACAGCCCCTCCCTCTGGCAGCAACAGCCCCTCCCTTTGGCAGCAACAGCCAGTTCCTCTGGCAGCAACAGCCCCTTCCTCTGGCAGCAACAGCCCCTTCCTCTGGCAGCAACAGCCCCTTCCTCTGGCAGCAACAGCCCCTTCCTCTGGCAGCAACAGCCCCTTCCTCTGGCAGCAACAGCCCCTTCCTCTGGCAGCAACAGCCCCTCCCTCTGGCAACAACAGCCCCTTCCTCTGGCAACAACAACCCCTTCCTCTGGCAACAACAGCCCCTCCCTCTGGCAGCAACAGCGCCTTCCTCTGGCAACAACAGCCCCTTCCTCTGGCAACAACAGCCCCTTCCTCTGGCAACAACAGCCCCTTCCTCTGGCAACAACAGCCCCTTCCTCTGGCAGCAACAGCCCCTTCCTCTGGCAGCAACAGCCCCTTCCTCTGCCAACAACAGCCCCTCCCTCTGGCAGCAACAGCCCCTTCCTCTGGCAGCAACAGCCCCTCCCTCTGGCAGCAACAGCCCCTCCCTCTGGCAGCAACAGCCCCTTCCTCTGGCAACAACAGCCCCTTCCTCTGGCAACAGCAGCCCCTTCCTCTGGCAGCAACAGCCCCTTCCTCTGGCAGCAACAGTCCCTTCCTCTGGCAGCAACAGCCCCTTCCTCTGGCAGCAACAGCCCCTTCCTCTGGCAGCAACAGCCCCTTCCTCTGGCAGCAACAGCCCCTTCCTCTGGCAGTAACAGTCCCTTCCTCTGGCAGCAACAGCCCCTTCCTCTGGCAACAACAGCCCCTTCCTCTGGCAACAACAGCCCCTTCCTCTGGCAGCAACAGCCCCTTCCTCTGGCAACAACAGCCCCTTCCTCTGGCAACAACAGCCCCTTCCTCTGGCAACAACAGCCCCTCCCTCTGGCAACAACAGCCCCTCCCTCTGGCAACAACAGCCCCTCCCTCTGGCAACAACAGCCCCTCCCTCTGGCAACAACAGCCCCTTCCTCTGGCAACAACAGCCCCTCCCCCACAACAACAATATCTGGCTTATATGGCATACAAGAAAACACATTATCGTCAACGTCAAACCAGGTTCCTCTGACAAGTGCATGTTTGGATGTGTGCTGTTGGTGAGACCACGTGTCTCAACTCAGTAGGCTACCACGTCGACAAGACGGTCATGTCTTGCAATGTACAAGTATTTGTATGTACGGCAACCATTAACAACTTGTGCAACAGACTCCATTACATTTAAGTCAGGGTGTAAAAGCACAGAAGGGATCATGGTATGCAGGGTACTAGAGTGCTAAGTTGTATTGTTTTGGTAGAACTTGCAGCCTTGCCTTAACAGTAAAGGTGAGACTGTCCTCGCCAATAATGGGGCACACACACACACAACTTCTCTCTTTGGTCTCTCTCTCTGGTCTCTCTCTCGGTTTCCCCCTCTCTTCTTCCTCCGATCTTTCCTTTCTCCCAGGGGGATTTCCCTTCATGCTGTGCCCAGGTCTGGTACTAGCCGTGTGGGTGTGTGTGTGTACATGTGTACTTGTCTGTGTGTGTATGTGTGTACTTGTCTTGCCTTACTATGTTGTGAGTGATGTTGTGCCATGTGGAGCAGGTGTCCACCCATCTGTGCCAGAACCATAGAGACTAGACTGCTTATGAGCTGAGCCACGGTTTCATAGTCACACTCACTTACACATTAGACATCGGCTGCTGATAAAATGAACACTGAGAAACACACATGACTGTGTGACTGTGAGATGAACATCTAAGGGAACGTTGTAAATATTCCACCCAGTGTGTCTGTTTCCCGTCTCCGCCCACAGCCCAGGGGTTACAAACAGGAAGGGCTTAGTGACAGACAGACAACCTCTTCTCTCTTCCTTTCTCAATAGCAGCTGGGCCCACCTGCTCTCTCACACTATCTTGCCCTCTTATCCCCCTACTCTGCAACTCTCTCAGGGAGTGAAACAGAAACCCAGATGAAGAGCTCATCATTAATCTCCAACACTCTCGTTTCTGTAGAATAAATATCCCTGATCCACTCTGCTGCTTTAATGACCTGACTTCTCTCCAAGAAAACCTTTTTACTCTGTTACTACACACTGTCAAACCCACACACGTGCGCATGCGCACAAACACACACGTACACACGCACAGGCACACACAGATGGGGATTTGTTTCAGGTGCAGTGTGTGTACAGAGTTTGAAGTGGAGGATATTCTGTGCCTGCTCCCCAGTATGTAAAGCGGAGCCCAACAGAGAGCTGCAAGCGCTGCACAGGCCCTCACACACACACACAGTGTATGGCAGGGCTACAGGTACGTACACACACACACACACAGGGGTACATTTTTGTCTCTGTGTGTGTCAGTTAGAGGTTGTGGAGGTGGAGCTTCAGTTCAAAAGAGGGCTGTTTTCTCTGTAGGCCAACCAATCACAACAGCTCCACTACAATGTAACATCACTGTGTGTGTGTGTGTGTGAGAGAGAGAGAGCTGTGTTTACATTTACATTTTAGTCATGTAGCAGACACTCTTATCCAGAGCGACTTAAAGTTAGTGCATTCATCTTAAGATAGCTAGGTGGGAAACCACATCACAGGCATAGAAAGAACATTTTTCCTCAATAATGTAGCTATTAGTAGAGTCAGAGCTAGAAGTGGGAGTCAAGTGCAAGTGCGGGGAGGTCAAGATGAGGAGGATAATTATTTAAGATACTGTTTGAAGAGGTAGGGGTTCAGTTGTTTCAGAAGGTGGGCAGGGACTCTGCTGCCCTAGTTTCAGGGGGAAGCTGGTTCCACCATTGGGGTGTCAGGACAGAGAAGAGCTTGGACTGGGCTGAGTCGGAGCTGCCCTTCCGTAGGGCTGGGAGGGCCAAGAGACCAGAGGTGGCAGAACGGAGTGCACGGGTCAGGGTGTTGGGTTTGAGCATATCATAACGGTAGGGAGTGGCAGTTCAACTTGCTGTTCTGCAGGTAAGCACTATGGTCTTGTATTGGATGTGAGCTTCGACTGGAAGCCAGTGGAGTGTGCAGAGCAGCAGGGTGACATGAGAGAACTTGGGAAGGTTGAAAACCAGGCGGGTTGCAGCATTCTGGATAAGTTGCAGGGGTTTGATCGCACAAGCAGGGTGCCCAGCCAACATTGAGTTGCAGTAGTCCAGATGGGAGAGGCGCCTAGATTAGCACCTGCGCCACTTCCTGTGTGAGGTAGGGTCGTACTCTACGGATGTTGTAGAGCATGAACGTGGAGCGGATCACTGCTTTGATGTTTGCATAGAATGACAGGGTGTTGTCCAGGGTCACACCAAGGTTCTTTGCACACTGGGAGGGCGACACTGTGGAGTTGTCAACTGTGAGGTATTTGAGTAGGCAGGCCTTCCCTGGGAGGAAGAGCAGTTCCGTCTTGCCGAGGTTGAGCTTGAGTTGGTTGGCCGACATCCAGGTTGAGATATCTGCCAGGTACGCAGAGATGTGTGTCGCCACCTGGGTGTCAGAAGAGGGGAAGGAGAAAAGTAGTTGAGTGTCATCCACATAGCAATGATAGGAGAGACCATGTGAGGATATGATGGAGCCGAGTGACTTGGTGTATAGAGAGAAGAGGGGCTAGAACCGAGCCCTGGGGGACACTAGTAGTGAGAGTACATGGTGCAGACACAGATCCTCTCCACGTCACCTGGTCGGAGCGGCCTGCCAGGTAGGAGGCAATCCAAGAGGGTGCAGAGCCTGAGATGCCCAGTCCTGAGAGGGTGGAGAGGAGGATCTGATGATTCACAGTGTTGAAGGCAGCGGATAGATCTAGGAGGATGAGAACAGAGGAGAGAGAGTCAGCTTTGGCAGTGTGGATAGCCTCCGTGACACAGAGAAGAGCAGTCTCAGTTGAGTGACCCGTCTTGAAGCCTGACTGGTGTGGGTCAAGAAGATCATTCTGAAAGAGATAACAAGAAAGTTGACCGGAGACAGCACGCTCAAGTGTTTTGGAAAGAAAAACGGATACAGGTCTATAGTTTTGACGTCAGATGAGTCGAGTGTTGTTCTTGCGGGGAGCAAATCGGGCCATTTTGACAGAGGGATGTTGTCAACCTTTTTTTCAAAGTGGTTGACAAAGTCGTCCGCAGAGATGGAGGGGTTGGGGGATTAAGGAAGGAGTTTCCTAGGGTTAGAGGCAGAAGCTTGAAATTTAGAGTGGTAGAATGTGGCTTTAGCAGCAGATACAGAGGAAGAGAAGGTAGAGAGGAGGGAGTGAAAGGATGATAGGTCCTCCGGAAGTTTAGATTTCCTCCATTTTCACTCAGCTGCCTGCAGCCCTATTTTGTAAGCTCACAATGAGTCACTCAACCACCGAGCAGAAGGGGAGGGCCCAGCCGGTTGGTAGGAAAGGGGACATTGTGAGTCATAAGATGCGGAAAGGGAGGAGAGTCGGGTCGAAGAAGCAGAATCAGGAGACAGGAGGGAGAAGGATTTAGCAGAAGGAGAGAGTGAAGATTGCGACGGCGCATGACCATCTGGTTAGGGCTGAGTGGTTAGGGTCGGAGGAAAGGGAGACAGGAAGCAAAGTAGTGATCAGAGACCTGGAGGGGGGTTGCAGTGAGATTAGTAGGCAAGCAGCCTCTAGAAAATATGAGGTCAAGAGTATTGCCTGCCTTGTGAGTTGGAGGAGATTTGGAAAGGGTGAGATCAAAAGAGTCGAGGAGAAAGAGAGAGTTGGAAAGAAATGAATCGAAGGCAGACATCGGGAGGTTGAAGTCGCAAAGTACGAAGAGTGGTGAGCCATCATCATGAAATGAGCTTATCAAGGTGTCAAGCTCATTGAGGAGCTCTCCAAGCGCACCTGGTGGGTGATAGATGACAACATTGTTAAGCTTAAGTAGACAAGTGACAGTGACAGCATGGAATTCAACTTTTGGAGATGGACAGGTGAGAGGGAGAAAAGAGAATCTCCACTTAGGAGAAATGAGTAGACCTGTGCCACCACCGCAACGACCAGATGCTCTTGGACTACGAGAGAAAACATAGTCAGTTGAAGAAAGAGCAGCTGGAGTAGCGGTGTTCTCTGGGGTGATCCATGTCTCCGTCAGGGCCAAAAAGTCAAGGGACTGAAGGGTAGCATAGGCTGAAATGAACTCAGCATTCTTGACCGCAGATCGGCAGTTCCAAATGCTGCCAGGGACCCGGAATTCCACATGGGTTGTGCGTGCAGGGTACACTAAATTAGAAGGGTTGCAGCCAAGGGGTGGGGAGCATCTGTAAAGCCTACAGGGAGAGGTGCAAACAGGTCTAGAAGACACACACATAGTTGACAAAGCTACAAAAGACCAAAATGAGATCATCTGTTAAACAACTAGGTAAGATATTCAAGTGAGAGAGTGGAGCCCTACTTCTCTTTCTTTCCTCGAACAACTCCGCTGAACAACTCCGCTGAACAACTCCGCTGAACAACTCCGCTGAACAACTCCGCTGAACAACTCCGCTGAACAACTCCGCTGAACAACTCCGTAGAACCGTCTTTGTTTCGGCGACGGTCTTTGTTTTGCGGGGGAAAAAAACGCTACTGACATGACCGCCGCTTACAGCTGCCGCTGAGAAACCAGGGGAGACTGAAGAACCAACACTAATTGCTAATTGCCTAGCAGAGGTGAAACCACTCCCCCTCCAATTCCCAAATTGCCCTGCCCCTTGATCCTGATTGATGTCTTAACAACTATCTACAAATTATGAGCAGTCAGCAGTTCACACAACAAGTAGGCCACTGGAAATACAGGCAGCACTTAAAGTAGATGGTACTAGACAACAACAGATAAAAACAAATAAAGTATACTTATCACACCTGGAGATATCAGGAGTCCTCTAGCTATAGAATGAAGCACACTGAGATGGAGCCTGGGAAGCTGGTTATCTACACTCAGAAAAGAGATGAAACCAATCCCCCTCCGACACAGCCATTGATTACCAAAACAAGTCACAAATTGAATACCAGCGCTTGCCCAGTCTATTAGTGGTGATGCAGTCCCAAAATCCCCTCTGTCAACCTTACCCAATCACAACTTTCCTCAGAGAGCCCTGTCCAATGCCCAATCAGCCCTGTCCAATCAAAATACTCCTGACAGAGTCCAATGAGAGCGCAGGTCTTACTAGTGTGACATTCGATGTCTGTGAGCTCTCCGTTTCCCAGCAGCCAGGGTCACCCAAAGGCCTGCCAATCAGAGGTCAGAGAGGAGCAGTAAGGGCCTGTCCAGACCGCCCTGGCAGAGCTCGGTGGGTTCCAATTCTCTTCCCTTATCTCTGGAGTGTGCACTTGTTCACTACCCCTTATGGAGGTAAAACACTGGACACTTTAGAGAAAGTGTTTAGGGAGGAGAGAAAGGGATCCAAAAGAGAGGGAGGGAGATGAGCGGTAATGAAGGAGAGAGGGTATGGGTCTCTCTAGGTGCTGTGAGGAGAGGTACTTAGAGGCTGTGAGCTGTGGAGTCAGACAGAGTCCACGTCTAGATACATTACCTCACACTGCTCCAGCCACGCATGACAGAGAGAGTGTGTGTGTCTGTGTGTGTCTGAAGTAACCAGCACCTATCTGTGTATTTTTATGGGGTTGACCTCACACACACACTCTGCGCTCCAGATGTTTGTGCCTCAATGCCTCAGTTCTTATGTTGTAGTGGTGAAGTGGTTCCGTACTGTAGCTCTTAACAAACATGAACTGGTTTGGTTTTAGCTGTGTTCTTTCTATTTTTCTAGCTGAGAATGATTTTGGAAATATGTTTTTCATATAAATTAATAAAACTAAATAGTGTTTGTGTATGAACTGTGGTGTATGTAGGCTATGGAGTGTAGTGTTAGGTACATAACTGGCTTTGTACCACATGGTCTGGATGGTCAGGCAAATGGCAGCAGCCTGCCTTCCACAGCTCAGAGGAAGTTACATTAGTATATAGGAACAGGAACACAAAAAGAGCATTTTGTTTCTATGCTTCCTTTACTCTTTTCCTCCCTTCCTTTCTGCCTATGTCCTTTCCATTATGAGTTGTAGTACATTTTCATTTCATTTTCCCAGTCTGGCTCCCCCTCCCCTCTCCCTCTCCTCTCTACTCCCATCCTCCTCTCCCCTACATTCTCTCTCTCTCGCTCTCTTTCTCTGTCTCTCTCTATCTCTCTACCTCCTGTTTTCTGGGGCAGCTCCTTTCTTCCTCCTGAAAGCCTCAGAGTGAAAACAACAGAAATAAACCAAGACGAAGAAAGAGAAATGTATAACAAAAAAACATGTGAAGTCACTCTTTCAGAATGCGCCTCTTTCCTCATGCTTTATCTTGCTCTTCTCTCTTTCATCATGTTAAAAAGAGCCTTTATGATCTGCTCTCTCATGAATTACACATGAGCAGCACCTCTCTCTCTCTTTCTCTCTCTTCCCCCTCCTTCACTCCCCCTTTCCCCTCTCTCTCTGCCTCCATCTCTCTCTCTCTCTGCCTCTTTCTCTCTCTGCTATCCCAGATGGTGTAGTTCAGGTCATATCCTGTGTGTTTGGAGGGTAACTGGGTTACTGTCTGTTCTGTTGTTCTCACTCATCTGTCTATGAAGAGAAAACAGGAACAGCACATTCATATAATAACATTTGGACACACACCCTTTCAAAGCAGATTGAGAACCTATCAACATTTCCAATAGAGGCCTGGGATGCAGTTTTGCCATTGTATCTCTATCTATGCCAGTGGTACTCAACTACTTGAGAAGGTCCGGTCACACAAATCTCCTAGGTGACAAAGGTTCGGATGGATATTGCCGTTTATCTAAATGTAACAAGCCCCCACCTCACAACCAATGCTACCCCAAACTGTTCAAACTGTTAACATTCCTCTTGTTGATGGAGAAAACATTTAGCAGTTTAAAGCTAATTTCCTGCAATTCTACACATTTTGCCATGGGGCGGAGTGAACATTTTGCACTTTTAATGCTAATTTCCTGCAATTTTACACATTTTGTCATGTCTTATGTGTGTTCATATGGTACATGAGTGACTCAACGTCAAAATGGGCCCCATGGGGGTTGAACATCCTGTGCACGTGAAGTGTTTAGAGTGGCCCAGAGGTGCATTCATATGGAGATATCTTCTTTAACATATCCACTTTAACCAGCGGCCCCCTTCTCTCTCTCTCTCACTCTCTCTCTCTTTTTCCCCCCTCATAATTTTTTTAGCTATCTCCCTCTCTTCCTTCCTCTCCCGCTCTCTCTCTCTCTCTCTCTCTCTCTCTTTTTCTTGCCTGCTCCAGTCTTCACAAATCTGCCTCTCTCTTCTCCTGAGCTGTTCTCTGTCACAACACCCATCTGTGAGGATTGTCTGTTTCTGTTGTCCAAGCAGATATGGGAGGAAGAGATGAAGGTGATGAAGATAGTGACTGGAGCTCATTGTCTGGCTGCCAGTGGAGGTGTGCGTGACTCTTATCATATGTCAGAGTTCGACTGTGTGAGTGTCAATAATGATATGCATGCTCTGGGCTCTGGTTTGATCTGCACTGTCTGAGGTGTCCTCTGCTCACCTTTGTCTGAGGGGGAAGAGAAGAGAGAGGGAGGGAGATAGAGAAGAGGGTGGGGAGGGAGGGAGGCAGATAGAGAGGATGGTAAAGAGGAAGGCAGGTGGGAGGGGAGGAAGAGGAGAGGGGAAGGGAAGGGGGGACTGTTCTTTTCTCTGACAGTGGCAGAGCAGGAGACAGCTCTGATCATGCTATTGTTAGATGTGTGTGAGTGTGTGCACACACATTGTTAGAAACATCTCACATTGTTAAAAATGAAGTGATCCCTCTGCCTAATGCAGGTGCTGTCTGATCTGCCACACACGCACACACACACACACACACACACACACACACACACACACACACACACACACACACACACACACACACACACACACACACACACACACACACACACACACGGCTGTTCTAGTTAGCGCGCAATATAATCAAATCCGCAGTGCAGTATTCTCACAGAGAGCTAGTAGTTCTGTTTCTTTGGGTGTGTTTATGTGTCATGCTGGGGTATGGCCTCTGGTTGACATTTCCAGTACCTGAGCAACAGTACTCTGACACAGGCATACACATATATACACACACACGCACACATGCACATACACACACACACACACACACACACAGACTCAGCAATTGATCTTCCACTCTCACTCTGAGCAATTACCTCCCTAGTTATTCAGAATCCATCATCAGCTCCCTACCGACCATTAGCCAAGAAACGAGAGGGGTGGAGTGTGTGTGTGTGTGTGTGTGTGTGTGTGTGTGTGTGTGTGTGTGTGTGTGTGTGTGTGTGTGTGTGTGTGTGTGTGTGTGTGTGTGTGTGTGTGAATTGACGCACACAAACACATTCAGTCTCATCTTCACATCACTGCATGTAGCAAGCAGATCGCTCAAGATTGACTTCAAAATTGGACGTCTGTCCATGTCCTGAGGACGTCGGGAAATGCCTTCAAAACTGGCCACTAGGGGAAACAGTGAGCGCTATTACCGTCAAGTATACTTGGGTTAAGTAGGCTTGGGGTAATCCCATGACTCTGGATCCGAAGGTCATGTGTTCAATCCCACTGGTAGACACACGTTTTTTTTTAATCCCAAACGCTCACGCCAGTAGAAATCCACTTTTTTTTAGCTGAAAGACGATGGCCACAGCATACCCATAATGCTGCACAACAACTTATGTCAATAAGCCATCGTTTTAGTCAAAGTATGATATATTTGGGCTTGAAGTGACAAATCTGAACTGTCCACTTTCTGCAAATCTGTGTGAATGTAGTGTCTTTTCCTATGCTATACATAATATTTTCAGTGTACGTTTCGTTTCAGGGCTGGGTTTTATTTGAATGTTACCACCCACTAGTATGGCATTGTTTATTAATCAGAAACAGCTGCAAAGTTATTCTGCTTCGCGACTGAGATGAGACAAACAGAGTTGTGTCCACTTGGCCGCCTGAGACATGGAGAAAATTAAATTAGAGTGCAAACTTGTGTTTTTGTACCTCCACTTTTTTTCCACTGAAAATTATAAAAATTCATTGGATCGTTTCAAAATGTTCATTTATTTTTGAGCTAATCTGTATAAAAAATATATATGACCATTTTATAAATGCTATAATTGCGTGACACGATAGCATTTTGAAAACCTGCTCCCCCCGTCACCCCAAGATGAACAGTTAACCAGTAAAGTTTTGCTTGACTACTAACTCCACTGCTTTGATTGGTGAAACGTTAGCTAGAAACCAGAAGATAATATCCAGATAATGAAAAGACACCCACGAAAGAAAATTGAAGGAACTTATAGTAACATGTAATTTACAGCATACATGATCATGAGCAAAGTCATTGGAGCCTATCATTTCACTTCCCCTGTGAGAACGATGAGCACGGGCTGACCTGGCTTTGCTCTACCGCAACCGAAGCCTGCCAGCAGCCTGCCAGCAGCCTACTTACCAAAGGTTGGTGTCCATTACAATGTAGTAAAACGCATATCCACTATCTTTCAATAGTTATCCATGTAACCGGAGCTTCATCTTATTCTTTCTTACTATTTGTATGGCGGATTCTCGGTCGCAATTTTTGGAAAATGCCAACATTTTGGAGACATCATTTTCCCTAAATCAATGCTTATGACAAATCCAGCTCCAGAACCAGCCATAGAGCCAGCTGGCTACTCTTATGAATGTGGTGTAGTTAAAGAAACCCCGCAACAGATAACATTAGCTAGCTAGATGAGGATAGCAAGATAGCTAGCTAGTTAGCTAGATAAGGTTAGCATGCTAGCTAACTACACTGACAGCTACCAGTGCCCTATTTGTTGATGTTTATCAACTCCAAGTGGAAAATCCCACACCCAATTTGTGAATATTAATTAGTAGCCTTCGCTATTCTTCTGCGTTGGAACCTAAACATGCATTTCCTCTCTAGGACAGGAAATTATGCCGAAATAGTGGCGGCAACTTACTCTGGGGGGTCCTTTAACCCTTACCTAAACCATTCGAAATGAATGCCTTAACTTAATGTATTAACCCTATCAAAAACCTTAAGCCTTAATGAGCAACTTCAAAATGTGATGTTTGGAGAAACGAAACGATGCTGAACAGGAGCCGATCCCAGGGTGTTAAAAACACTTTGTAATGTGATGTTTTGAAAACATGGATAAACGTCAGAATCAATATTGGTAAAACTGTGAGATCTTGTTGACATGAAGAGCCGGCTGAGAAAGCAAGTTTCTTTCGTGTCTCTCTCTCTTTAAATATGACAGGCTGACAGAGTGGCCAAGCAGCAGGGTGTGTGTGTGTGCTTGTGTTTGTGTTTGTGTGAGACACGTTCTACCTCACACACCCTTCTGCGTGGCAACTCTGTCAGCCTTTCATATTTAAAGAGCCATTAAAGGTGCTCCCAAGACCCTGGCTCACATTAATGATGTCACTGTGCACGGTGGCTCATATTAATGATGTAACAGCAGCCAAGAATGTATGTCTGAGTGTTTGTGTGTTTGTGTGCGTGCCTGCGTGTGTGTGTGTGTGTGTGTGTGTGTGTGTGTGTGTGTGTGTGTGTGTGTGTGTGTGTGTGTGTGTGTGTGTGTGTGTGTGTGTGTGCATGCGGAGGGGGGCAGTGCTTCATCTGTAACACGGCACGACCTTGATGCACAGCCCTGTGTGGATGGATGGGGGGATGGGGGAAGATGGAGAGAGTGAGGGAAGAGAGGAGGAGGGAGGAAGAGAGGCGTAGGGTCTCTCTGTAATCTTTGTCTCCAGTGTTTTTCCTCTCATACGCTTCCCTGTACCATGAGTTCACACAGTGCAGTATACACAGACAGGATTAGACCCCATAACAACATGGAACATGGCTCCAACCAGGATTACAGCTGGGGGAGGGGTGGGGTGTGGGGGGAGATAGAGTGGAGCAGGGAGAGACAAGGGGTCTGCCCCAGGACTCTGTTCACTGCTGCACCTTGCACCGATATCGGTATAAATCAGATCAAATCAGATCCAATCTATATTTGTGTCAAAAGTAGTGAGTGGATGGGGTGAGGTAGGGAGCTCCATTCCATTTAGATGTTTAATGTTGTCAGAAACGGCACTGCTCTGACGAGCAGGAGAGGAGAGGAGGAGGAGGAGGAGGAGGAGAGAGAGGGAGGAAAAGAGAGGGGAGAGGTCAGGTTACCATGTGGCTGGAGAGGAAGGCTGTGTGTGTGGTGTGTGTGTGTGTGTGTGTGTGTGTGTGTGTGTGTGTGTGTGTGTGTGTGTGTGTGTGTGTGTGTGTGTGTGTGTGTGTGTGTGTGTGTGTGTTTGTGTGTGTGTGTGTGTGCTTGTGTGTGTTGCATTGCTGACTCCAGTGTTCTACGCCTCCCCAAGGTTGCAGTGTGTTTATAAGTGTGAGCTGAAATGATTTAGAATGATTTTATACCCTGACATATGAGGACATGGTTAGAGAGGGGCTTTACATTTTTTTTTTCAATTTCACCTTTATTTAACCAGGTAGGCTAGTTGAGAACAAGTTCTCATTTGCAACTGCGACCTGGCCAAGATAAAGCATAGCAATTCGACACATACAACAACACAGAGTTACACATGGAATAAACAAAACATACAGTCAATAATACAGTAGAAAAAAAGAAAACAAAAAGTCTATATACAATATACTATATACAATACTCTCTCTACATGACTGTAGGGAAACTCTGTGAGTGTGATGTTGTATCCGCAGGCAGCGTTTTTGTGTTTGTGTCTTTTTAATGAGGCTCCTCCCATCCAGATGAGTCTCTCTGTCACTGGGATTCAAACCCTTGACTGGTATTTACATCTGTAGTAGGCCAGGAGGAGCGTGTGTGTCTGTGTGTCTGTGTGTGTGTTTGTGTGTGTGTGGGTGAGTATTTTGTGAAGTCTGAGACTACCGACGTTCCCGACCCCTTCTTTGTCTTGAGACAAAGCAGTGCTTGTGGCAATATTCCTCTAGGTCACGCATGCACATGTGCACACACGCATGCACACAGACACACACATATACGAATACACACGTGCTGAGTGTGTGAATAAGGGCCTCTTAGATGCTGAGGGGACAGCTGTATCCGTACTGTGCCCATGCTATGTGTGTGTGAGTGTGTCCATGTTGTGTGTGTGTGTCCATGCTGCGTGTGTGTCCGTGCTGTGTGTGGTGTGCGGGTGACAGCTGTGTACATGCTGAGGGTCCTTCATTGTGATGAAAATGTTGGGCATGCATGTCTGAACCAGCTATTCACACATAACCCCCTCATCAGAACACCCTTCACAGATAAATGGTAAGGGGTGTGTGTCTGTGTGCGTGCGTGAGTGTGAGTGTGCGTGCATGCTTGACGGGGAGTGTTAATACATTTGAACACTCAAGGGATATAATCTACATAAGTGACGGCTTCACAGAGCAGACACATTTTAAGGCAATTATCTCAACTGGCCTGTTTTAGTTAACACTCATCGGACCCCATTGTCCTCATGTAAACGCTGGGTGGAAAATGCACAGATCTTTGTAATGTTAAACGTAACCTTAAACACTCCCAAATTTGACGTTCGCAAAAACGTTGAAATGTTATGTCTGAGAAACATGGAGGAACGTAAACATCTGCATCTGATTCCTAAAGCTGCAACTTCAAATCCAGTGATAGGAAGTTTCTGGGATTAAAAGCCTTTGTTTGAATCCCAAACCTTAAAATGGAACTGATAGCATTTTAGCAACATGAAATCTTTTTAAAAGATGTTCATATACTGTACACCCCCAGGAAGAATATTACACACCAAAAAACATATTCTTAGAATGTTTTGGAATTACGTATACTAAGGCATTTGTGAACAATGTATACCAATATAGAGTGGGAAAGCGGCCTGGCGTTTGGACAATTAATTGACACTTCAATAAATAAATACCTAATAAAAACATATGTATAGATATATACATATATACATGTATATATACAAAAAATATATAATTATTTTTTTAGTGGGTAGATCAGCGAAATATTGCAGATAGATTGTAGCTAAAAACCTATTTCTCATCCAGGACTTGTGTCTATGCAAACCGGTGCACCATAGCCAATCAGAGCTACAGTAGGCCTTTATACAAACAAGCCATTTGCCACACGGGTCTGCCATCATTCACTTCGAACTGGAGACTGTGTGTTTACAGGCAGTTGCAACAGCACGACTTTAGATCATTAGAACACATTCGCCAAAAGCCACAAAAATACACCTGAATGGATTTCTGCAAATATTTAAATACCATGGGAGTCCTCTTACATTTGGAAACATTACATTCCTACTGATCAAACATCCATGAAAAGGTAGGCTCTCTCTCCTTCAGTTATAAACATCATCAACAACAAGATCAACAACTAATGCTAGCCACAGCAAGATGAGCTATAATCTAACGAAACATTAGATAAACCCTGAAACTTCTCCAGCTAGTTGGCAGACAAAATTGCTCTGATAAACGATGGGGAATTTTAGCACAGTAGTTCTAGACACAAATGAAAGAACACCTCACTCTGATGATTTTACTTGCCCTAGCAGAGCTCGTTAGGCAGTTTTCCTTGTTATCTAGAATGTTCGTGACTAACTATGACTTTTTTTGCCTAGGTTTACTGACACCAGTCATATTCATCGGGTGTTGCGCGTTTGTAAATTCATCAGTTATTCTGCACTCAGAATTTGCAAACGCAAGTGATATGCTAACTGGGTAACAGTCGTTCGAGTTCAGCATAGCTAGCTAGCTACATAAATAGATATGCTAGCCTATTAGCCACGTTATGACTGACTTGTGATCATTGCCCTTGATAGTTTGATTTTATTGACATTCCCAGCTTTTGTGACATTCGTCAGTTTTTGTCCAGAATATTGAGTCATTGAATCTGAAACAGTGCATCCAGAATGGAGGCAGCAAATGATGTACCAGGCCAGCTGTGATTTACAATCTGATAGCAACATTTTTGGACTACCAAAAAATGTATTGGTGAATTAACTACATCCATCTAATCTGCCAACAATGCCTTAGTGTATGTCATGGAATGTTGAGTCAAATATAACCTGTTTTTAAAACCTCTTATGATGTTGGTTTTGTAGCATAAACTGGGAATTTTATCTTTTTGACTGATATTATGATTGTCTGTTGGTTGCATATCTGCAAAGCAGTTAAAACGCTGACAGTTCCACTTTAACCCTGACCTTATCCAAGATTTCGGAGTTAATGTCTAAACTTAACCTTAAACATTTGGAGTTAATGCCTAACTTAACCTTAAACACTGCGAAATTTGACGTTTGCAACAACTTCAAAATTTGACATTTGAAAAACATGGATGAACGTCTAATTCTGACGTGAGATTGTGAGAGCTAGTTGAAATGTGCAGATGCACCTTGTTCAGTGAGTGGTTTTAACGATAGGAACATTTGGTTATTGTTTTTGAGCTCAACACACACAAACCAGCGCCAAAAATATCAGTGCAAATAGATTGACAAACAGCGATGTGTACACTCACTGTTTCATTCACACACTCTGTCAGTGTTGCACACACACACACAACAATGATTATACAGTATGGCTGCAGTAGGAAGCTGTTGGTTCTGGTGGGTTATCTCTAGTCCCAGATGGGTTCTCAGTCTACCAACCTTCCTGAACAGATACCTGAGAAGACCTGTGCTCCCCCTGACTCTACCATCCCTGCCTGACTTTAACATCCCTGGCTGACTATACCTCGCCTCTCCCCCATGGGACCTACAGCGGCAAGAAAAAGTATGTGAACCCTTTCAAATGATCTAAGTCACAACAACAGACAAACACAGTCTGTGTCACGATTGTCGTCTTCATTTTCTGACGATAATGCGAAATCGTCATCTGAAAAGGTAGACCAATACGCAGCAGGTACGTGTATGCTCATTTTGATGATTTATTAACTTCAAAACATGAATACAAAAATAACAAACACGAGAAACGATCGAACGACAACAGTCTGGCAAAGCCTAAGCTCAACACAGAACAATCACCCACGAATCACAAACACAAACACACCCCAATATATGGGACTCTCAATCAAAGGCAGATAGACAACACCTGCCTTCAACTGAGAGTCCCAACCCCAATCAACACAACATAGAAACACTCTCACCAGACTACACATAGAAATACATAAACATAGACTATAAACCACAACCCCGGAAATACTACATCAAACACCCTTTAAACAAACACACCACCCTGAACCACATAAAACAAATACGCTCTGTCACGTCCTGACCAAACTACAATACTAATGAACCCTTATACTGGCTAGGACGTGACAGTACCCCCCCCCTTAAAGGTGCTAACCCCGGAAGCACCTTTAAAACAAAAAACAAAAACAACAACCCCAAACAACAAAACAAAAATTCCCCTCTACTAAAGGGAGGGAGGGTGGCTGCCGTCAACGACGGCACTGTGCTACACCCCCCCCTCCCCAACCCACCTATATCAGGAGGTGGCTCCGGTTCAGGTCTTTCCCGGCAGTCGGGCCACTCTGGCAGTTCGGGGCAGTCGGGGCAGTCTGGCAACTCGGGGCAGTCTGGGAACTCGGGGCAGTCTGGGCAGTCTGGCAGCTCGGGGCAGTCTGGGCAGTCTGGCAACTCGGGGCAGTCTGGGCAGTCTGGCAACTCGGGGCAGTCTGGGCAGTCTGGCAACTCGGGGCAGTCTGGCAACTCGGGGCAGTCTGGGCAGTCTGGCAACTCGGGGCAGTCTGGGCAGTCTGGCAACTCGGGGCAGTCTGGGCAGTCTGGCAACTCGGGGCAGTCTGGGCAGTCTGGCAACTCGGGGCAGTCTGGGCAGTCTGGCAACTCGGGGCAGTCTGGGCAGTCTGGCAACTCGGGGCAGTCTGGGCAGTCTGGCAACTCGGGGCAGTCTGGGCAGTCTGGCCACTCGGGGCAGTCTGGCCACTCGGGGCAGTCTGGCCACTCGGGGCAGTCTGGCCACTCCGGCAGTTCAGGGCAGTCTGGCCACTCCGGCAGTTCAGGGCAGTCTGGCCACTCCGGCAGTTCAGCGCAGTCTGACCACTCCGGCAGTTCAGCGCAGTCTGACCACTCCGGCGACTGTTGACTGGCGGGCAGCTCCGACGACTGTTGACTGGCGGGAAGCTCCGACGACTGTTGACTGGCGGGAAGCTCCGACGACTGTTGACTGGCGGGAAGCTCCGACGACTGTTGACTGGCGGGAAGCTCTGACGACTGTTGACTGGCGAGGCTGGGTTTACGCACTTGCAGGCTAGTGCGGGGAGCGGGAACAGGACGAGTCGGACTGGGTTGACGCACTTCCGGGTCCGCACGAGAGACCGGAGCTGGAAACCCAGGGCTATGGAGGCGCACAGCCGGTCTAGATCTTACCTCCTGCACAACCCGCCTTGGCTGGATGGAACTAGTAGCCCTGCACGAGCGGAGTGCTCGTACAGAGCAGACTGGGCTGTGCAGGGGCCTGATGGTAGCCGTGCGTAGAGCGGGAGTTGGGTAGCCTGGTCTTCGGAGGCGTACCGGCGACCAGATGCGCTGCGCAGGCCTCCTCCTACCAGGCTGGATGCCCGCTCTAGCACGGCACCTGCGAGGGGCTGGAATAACTCGCACCGGACTGTGCGTGCGTATGGGTGAGAGTGCGCTTCTCAGCGAAACATAGCGCTCTCCACCCCATACGCTCCTCCATATAACCACGGGTAGCTGGCTTCCGGCTCTTCCTTCGCCTAGCCAAACTACCCGTGTGCCCCCCCAAAAAAAATTATTGGGGGTGCCTCTCGTGCTTCTCCCTCAGCGCGTCTCTGGCCTCGTACCACCGCCTCTCTGCCTTGGCTGCCTCAATTTCCCACTGCGGGCGGCGATACTCCCCAGCCTGGTGCCAAGGTCCGGCCCCGTCCAGAACTTCCTCCCAAGTCCACTTCTCCCGCCAGTCCAACTCGAACGCCGTCTGCTCCTTCCTCTGCTGCTTGGTCCTTGAGTGGTGGGTGATTCTGTCACGGTTGTCGTCTTCGTCTTCTGACGATAATGCGAAATCGTCATCTGAAAAGGTAGACCAATACGCAGCAGGTACGTGTATGCTCATTTTGATGATTTATTAACTTCAAAAAATGAATACAAAAATAACAAACACGAGAAACGATCGAACGACAACAAACAGTCTGGCAAAGCCTAAGCTCAACACAGAACAATCACCCACGAATCACAAACACACCCCAATATATGGGACTCTCAATCAAAGGCAGATAGACAACACCTGCCTTCAACTGAGAGTCCCAACCCCAATCAACACAACATAGAAACACTCTCACCAGACTACACATAGAAATACATAAACATAGACTATAAACCACAACCCCGGAAATACTACATCAAACACCCTTTAAACAAACACACCACCCTGAACCACATAAAACAAATACCCTCTGTCACGTCCTGACCAAACTACAATACTAATTAACCCTTATACTGCTAGGACGTGATAGTCTGCTTAAATTAATAACACACAAATTATTGTATTTTTCTTGTCTATATTGAATACATAATTTAAACATTCACAGTGTAGGTTGGAAAAAGTATGTGAACCCCTAGGCTAATGACTTCTCCAAAAGCTAACTGGAGTCAGGAGTCAGCTAACCTGGAGTACAAACATTGAGTTGAGATTGGAGATGTTGGTTAGAGCTGCCCTGTCATTTGCCCATTCTTCAAGGCAAAACTGTTCCAGCTCCTTCATGTTGGATGGATTCTGTTGGTGTACAGCAATCTTTAAGTCATACCACAGATTCTCAATTGGATTTTGGTCTGGGCATTGACTAGGCCATTCCAAGACATGAATATGTGCCCCCTTAAACCATTCAAGTGTTGCTTTAGCAGTATGCCTGGGGTCATTGTCCTGCTGGAAGGTGAACCTCCGTCCCAGTCTCAAATCAGGTTTCCCTCAAGTATTTCCTTGTATTTAGCGCCATCCATCATTCCTTCAATTCTGATCAGTTTCCCAGTCCCTGCCGATGTTCTCGGGGTGATGAGAGGTGTTGGGTTTGTGTCAGACATAGCGTTTTCCTTGATGGCCAAAAAGCTCAATTTTAGTCTCATCTGACCAGAGTACCTTCTTCCATGTGTTTGGGGAGTCTCCCACATGCCTTTTGGTTAACACCAAACATGTTTGCTTATTTTTTTCTGGACACTCTTCCGTAAAGCCCAGCTCTGTGGAGTGTACGGCTTAAGGTGGTCCTATGGACAGATACTCCAATCTCCGCTGTGGAGCTTTGCATCTCCTTCAGGGTTATCTTTGGTCTCTTTGTTGCCTCTCTGATTAATGCCCTCCTTGCCTGGTCCGTGAGTTTTGGTAGGCGGCCATCTCTTGGCAGGTTTGTTGTGGTGCCATATTCTTTCCATGTTTTAATAACGGATTTAATGGTGCTCCGTTGGATGTTCAAAGTTTCAGATATTTTTTTATAACCCAACCCTGATCTGTACTTCTCCGCAACTTTGTCCCTGACCTGTTTGGAGAGCTCCTTGGTCTTCATGGTGCCGCAAGCTTGGAGGTGTCCCTTGCTAAGTGGTGTTGCAGACTCTGGGGTCTTTCAGAACAGGTGTATATGTACTGAGATCATGTGACACTTAGATTGCACACATGTGGACTTCATTTAACTAATTATGTGACTTCTGAAGGTAATTGGTTGCACCAGATCTTATTTAGGGGCTTCATAGCAAAGGGGGTGAATACATACGCACGCACACACCACTTTTCTTTTCTTTTTTCTCTACTTTTTTTAAAACATGTAATGGGGACTATTGTGTGTCAGGGGGCTAGGGTCAGTCTATTATATCTGGAGTATTTCTCCTGTCTTATCCGGTGTCCTGTGTGAATTTAAGTATGCTCTCTCTAATTCTCTCTTTCTTTCTTTCTCTCTCTCGGAGGACTTGAGCCCTAGGACCATGCCTCAGGACTACCTGGCCTGATGACTCCTTGCTGTCCCCAATCCACCTGGCCATGCTGCTGCTCCAGTTTCAACTGTTCTGCCTGCGGCTATGGAATCCTGACCTGTTCACTGGACGTGCTACCTGTCCCAGACCTGCTGTTTTCTACTCTCTAGAGACAGCAGGAGCGGTAGAGATACTCTGAATGATCGGCTATGAAAAGCCAACTGACATTTACTCCTGAGGTGCTGACGTGTTGCACCCTCGACAACCACTGTGATTATTATTATTTGACCCTGCTGGTCATCTATGAACATTTGAACATCTTGGCCATGTTCTGTTATATTCACCACCCGGCACAGCCAGAAGAGGACTGGCCACCCCTCGTAGCCTGGTTCCTCTCTAGGTTTCTTCCTAGGTTCTGGCCTTTCTAGGGAGTTTTTCCTAGCCACCGTGCTTCTACACCTGCATTGCTTGCTGTTTGGGGTTTTAGGCTGGGTTTCTGTACAGCACTTTGAGATATCAGCTGATGTAAGAAGGGCTTTATAAATACATTTGATTTGATTTGATTTGGTCAATCCTCAAGACGCGGGTGGACAAACAAAAACCCACAAATTCTGACAAACTCCAAGCATTGATTATGCAAGAATGGGCTGCCATCAGTCAGGATGTGGCCCAGAAGTTAATTGACAGCATGCCAAGGCGGATTGCAGAGGTCTTGAAAAAGAAGGGTCAACACTGCAAATATTGACTCTTTGCATCAACTTCATGTAATTGCCAATAAAAGCCTTTGACAATTATGAAATGCTTGTGATTATTCTTCAGTATTCCATAGTAACATCTGACAAAAATATCTAAAGACACTGAAGCAGCAAACTTTGTGGAAATTAATACTTGTGTCATTCTCAAAACCTTTGGCCACGACTGTATGTACTGACATGTACTGTACAGTTGAAGTCGGAAGTTTACATACACCTTAGCCAAATACATTTACACTCAGTTTTTCACAATTCCTGACATTTAATCTTAGTAAAAATTCCCTGTCTTAGGTCAGTTAGGATCACCAATTTATTTTACGAATGTGAAATGTCAGAATAATAGTAGAGAGAATGATTTATTTCAGCTTTTATTTATTTTATCACATTCCCAGTGGGTCAGAAGTTTACATACACTCAATTAGTATTTGGTAGCATTGCCTTTAAATTGTTTAACTTGGGTCAAACATTTCAGGTAGCCTTCCACAAGCTTCCCACAATAAGTTGGGTCAGGGCCCACACATTTTCGATAGGATTGAGGTCAGGGCTTTGTGATGGCCACTCCAATACCTTGACTTTGTTGTCCTTAAGCCATTTTGCCACAACTTTGGGAGTATGCTTGGGGTCATTGTCCATTTGGAAGACCCATTTGCGACCAAGCTTTAACTTCCTGACTGATGTCTTGAGATGTTGCTTCAATATATCCATATAATTTTTCTTCCTTATGATGGCATATATTTTGTGAAGTGCACCAGTCCCTCCTGCAGCAAAGCACCCCCACAACATGATGCTGCCACCCCCGTGCTTCATGGTTGGGATGGTGTTCTTCGGCTTGCAAGCCTCCCCCTTTTTCCTCCAAATATAACAATGATCATTATGGCCAAACAGTTCTATTTTTGTTTCATCAAACCAGAGGACATTTCTCCAAAAAGTACGATCTTTGTTCCCATGTGCAGTTGCAAACCGTAGTCTGGCTTTTTTATGGCGGTTTTGGAGCAGTGGCTTCTTCCTTGCTGAGCAGACTTTCAGGTTATGTCGATATAGGACTCGTTTTACTGTGGATATAGATACTTTTGTACCTGTTTCCTCCAGCATCTTCACAAGGTCCTTTGCTGTTTTTCTGGGATTGATTTGCGTTCAAAGTATGTTCATCTCTAGGAGACAGAACGCGTTTCCTTCCTGAGCGTTATGATGGCTGCGTGGTCCCATGGTTTTTATACTTGCGTACTATTGTTTGTTGGAAAAATTACTTGTGTCATGCACACAGTAGATGTCCTAACTGACATGCCAAAACTATAGTTTGTTAACAAGAAATTTGTGGAGTGGTTGAAAAACTAGTTTTAATGACTCCAGCCTAAGTGTATGGAAACTTCCGACTTCAACTGTATGTGTAACTGATAGATATGCGCACACACACACACACACACACACACACACACACACACACACACACACACACACACACACACACACACACACACACACACACACACACACACTACATGTTAATGTTTTTAAATCTTTTGTCTGCAATGTCTTTTTCGTTATATGACGGACCCCAGTAAGACTTAGTGTCGCCATTGGCGTCGGCTAATGGGGATCCTAATAAATCAAATCAAACCATCCCTGGCTGACTCAACCATCCCTGGCTGACTCTACCATCCCTGCCTGACTCTACCATCCCTGCCTGACTCTACCATCCCTGGCTGACTCTACCATCCCTGCCTGACTCTACCATCCCTGCCTGACTCTACCATCCCTGGCTGACTCAACCATCCCTGGCTGACTCTACCATCCCTGCCTGACTCTACCATCCCTGGCTGACTCAACCATCCCTGGCCGACTCTACCATCCCTGCCTGACTCTACCATCCCTGCCTGACTCAACCATCCCTGGCTGACTCTACCATCCCTGGCTGACTCTACCATCCCTGGCTGACTCTTCCATCCCTGGCTGACTCAACCATCCCTGGCTGACTCTACCATCCCTGGCTGACTCAACCATCCCTGGCTGACTCTACCATCCCTGCCTGACTCTACCATCCCTGCCTGACTCAACCATCCCTGGCTGACTCTACCATCCCTGGCTGACTCTACCATCCCTGCCTGACTCTACCATCCCTGCCTGACTCTACCATCCCTGCCTGACTCTACCATCCCTGCCTGACTCAACCATCCCTGGCTGACTCTACCATCCCTGGCTGACTCTACCATCCCTGGCTGACTCTACCATCCCTGCCTGACTCTACCATCCCTGCCCGACTCAACCATCCCTGGCTGACTCAACCATCCCTGCCTGACTCTACCATCCCTGCCTGTCTCAACCATCCCTGGCCGACTCTACCATCCCTGCCTGACTCTACCATCCCTGGCTGACTCTACCATCCCTGGCTGACTCTACCATCCCTGGCTGACTCAACCATCCCTGGCCGACTCTACCATCCCTGCCTGACTCTACCATCCCTGCCTGACTCAACCATCCCTGCCTGACTCAACCATCCCTGCCTGACTCAACCATCCCTGCCTGACTCTACCATCCCTGGCTGACTCAACCATCCCTGGCTGACTCTACCATCCCTGGCCGACTCTACCATCCCTGCCTGACTCTACCATCCCTGGCTGACTCTACCATCCCTGGCCGACTCTACCATGCCTGCCCGACTCAACCATCCCTGCCTGACTCTACCATCCCTGAATGACTCTACCATCCCTGGCTGACTCTACCATCCCTGGCTGACTCTACCATCCCTGAATGACTCTACCATCCCTGGCTGACTCTACCATCCCTGGCTGACTCTACCATCCCTGGCTGACTCTACCATGCCTGCCCGACTCAACCATCCCTGCCTGACTCTACCATCCCTGAATGACTCTACCATCCCTGGCTGACTCTACCATCCCTGGCTGACTCTACCATCCCTGGCCGACTCTACCATGCCACCCCCCCCTGATCTCTGTGCCATCTATCCTTACCTCCCCTCTCCATGGCTTAGCTATGTCTGGGTGCTGCCAGGCACAAGACTGCAGCCAGAATTTACTGATGTGCCCAAAGCTTCACTAAACATGCGGTTTGTGTGTGTGTATTTGTGTGTGTGAATGGTCTGGGATGGCTGTGGGAAAGGATTAGGCAGCTTTAGTTAGGCTTTGTTTAATAAGCAGCGCTTTGCCTGCTCCGGATGGAAACCACCCAACACACACACGTGGGTTTGTCAGGGAAGCTGTGTCTCTCTCTCTCACACACACACACACACACACACACACACACACACACACACACACACACACACACACACACACACACACACACACACACACACACACACACACACACAGATACACACACGCACATGCACACACACACACACACACACACACACACACACACACACACACAATGATGGAATGATCTCCGCTGTTAACTACATCTGTGAGTTTGGGTAGTTTTAGTGTGGAGTGTGTGTGTTAAGGTGGAGTGTGTGGGTTAGGGCTCCCTGGCTGTGGTAATTGGGGCCGATGGAGCAGAAAGCAAGGGATAAAGTGAATGATGAAGGGAGAGATAAAGAGAGGGAAGAAAGGGATGGAGTGCTGCACATCGCCTGGAGGAGAGCCACTCTGATTGGCAGACTCAACGCGTGGTGTGTGTGTGTGAACAGCTTAGCCCTCTCTCTGTGGATCAATTAGATGTAGGAGTGTGGACCCAGGTGTGGATCACTCCTCATGGTAATAGGGTTTAGATTGGTGTGTGTGTGTTTAGATTGGTATGTGCGTGTGCAGTGTGCGTGCTAGCGCACTGTGTGTTTTACTCAATGTTCTACTAATTTAGAAGAAAATATGAATTTGAAACTTGGATTATACCTTCAGATGTATTCTTTAAACACCAGACCAAAGAGATGCATATTCTAGATATTCTGTGGTTGTCTGAGAACATTGCTCAGTGACAGCTGTGTAGATCTGTGTTGAAGAAGTGGAGTTACCACTTCAGCTTTTAGATCACTGTGAGCTGACAATTGACCATGGCTGTATGTCTGATCATCCCAGTATTCTGAGGTTAGTTCAGGTTAGGTTAGTGTTCATTCAGCTAGAAACAGCCAGCTACACACACACTTACCCTCATGCTGAGAACCCTAGTGTGTCTGTCTGTGTGTTTGTTATGTGTGGGTGTGTATTGCCGAGTCCACGCATGTGTGTGTGAGGTGCTGTTTGATGTTCAGGAGAGGTTAATACATGTGCATTTGTATGAGGCCCCTGCAGCTGCTAGCCCCTTCCTCTGTCTCTATGTCTCTCTCTCTCGCTCTGTCTCTTTGTTTATCTTTGTCTCTCTATCTCTTTCTCTCTCTCTCTCTCTCTCTCTCTCTCTCTCTCTCTCTCTCTCTCTCTCTCTCTCTCTCTCTCTCTCTCTCTCTCTCTCTCTCTCTCTCTCTCTCTGTCTTTGTCTCTCTATCTCTCTCTCTCTCTCTCTCTCTCTCTTTGTTCCTCTTTGTCTCTCTATCTCTTTTTCTCCCTCTCTCTCTCTCTCTCTCTCTCTCTGTCTTTCTCTCTCTGTCTCTTTCTCTCTCTAGTTCTCTCTCTCTCTCTCTCTCTCTCTCTCTCTCTCTCTCTCTCTCTCTCCTCTCTCTCTCTCTCTCTCTCTCTCTCTCTCTCTCTCTCTCTCTCTCTCTCTCTCTCTCTCTCTCTATATATATATATATATATATATATATATATATATATATATATATATATATATATATACTGTATGTCGATTACATTACTACATATAAGTAAGTAAAAATATGGATGGACGGGCATATGATTGAATGATTATGTGGGTCAAAATTATAATCCCATTTCACCTTTATGAATGATTGTCTTTTTGGACACTACAGCAGATTTGAGCATAATCACAAAATAGCATACAATATGAGATACTACATGGGTTGTTCTACCATTTCGGTGTCTTTCGAGAAGTGTAAAAAAAAGTTTGATTTCACCTCATTTTAACATTCTGTCATAAGGAGCACATACAAAAATCACTATAGTACGTGCCTATTAAGTGCATCATAAAGTAACAGGGTGGACCGTAACAGGGTGGACCGTAACAGGGTTGACGATTAAATCAGCCATGAATCCCCTTGTGCCAGGGGGGATGGAAGTTTGTTAAATTTGAATTGTTAAAACCTTTGTAGCCTGTCTATCTATGTGTAACAGGGTTGACGTGTTATGAACCTCCCGTTCAGTTTTCCACCAGAAAACATCCGAAAAATGGCCAAAATGAGTAGAACCAGCTCACCTGCTTTTACACTATGATTTGACTATTAGTGGGCTACAATCTTCATAGAAATCACATAGGGTGCACGGAGGGACATGTCGAAATGCAGAATTTTGACACTTTAGCAAGTCTTTATTCATATAAAAAATCTGATTTATTGAATTCTCAATGTGGTCTATATTAAATGGCACTTAATTTAATATAACAGGCTTTTAAAATTCAATATTGGTACACGAGAGAGAGAGAGCGAGAGAAAGAGAGAGAGACGGAGGAGAGATAAAGAGATGGAGTGGGTGTCGTAAAAGAGCGAGAGAGAGTTGAGACCACTCCTGGGAGCGTAAATGCTTCCTCATCAGTAAACAGTGAATAATTCATATATATATATATATATATACACACACATACAGAGAGAGAGAGAGAGAGAGAGAGAGAGAGAGAGAGAGAGAGAGACAGGTAAATGATATTCGTGTCACAGACCTTCCATTTTTACAGCAGACAGCTCAGTCCTGAGTAGACGCTTTTATTATTCACTACACTATGAACTCTCAGAGACCCTCAAGACCTTGTGTGTGTGCGTGTGTGTGCGTGTGTGTGTGTGTGTGTGTGTGTATGTGTGTGTGTGTGTGTGTGTGTGTGTGTGTGTGTGTGTGTGTGTGAGAAAGAGAGAGAGAGAGAGAGGGTGAACCAGAGGACAAGGTGGGGCAGCCCGCAAAGCTCCCCTAACGGTGACCCCAGCACACACTCAGCTCTCTGCAAGGGGGAAATGGATTGAGCAGACTTCTGTCTGAACCAGTGGTGTAGTTCTGACCCAGATACACACCCTCATGGGAACCAAAACAGCTAAAAAGTTTAGCCTCGCTCTTCAGGGCTCTTAGTATCGCTGTTTGCCTCGTACATCGCTGGCTCTACCTTGAACTCCACTACATCTACAGTATATACCTTACAGTAGCATCCACCAACATGTCCCCTTTAAATCAGGAGTTATAAGAGATCGACCTCTACATTGGAGACAAGTATAACTAAAAGCACATGGTGCTTCATAGACAGAATCTCTGCTGACTTGTATTGACATTATAACCTCTGACCCCTGAACATGACTCCTGACACAGGCGTGTCAGGGATGTACACTAGCCTACACAATACTGTGCTTATGATGTTGATGTCATAAATATGATAGACGACACAGAGGCTGAAGCAGTCAGCAGTTTGTTCACCCCTCACACACAACTCACTGCATTATCACACACAAACACGCAAACACAAAAACAGTGTGTCCTGCAGACTGGGCAAGCTGAATATTTGCATAACTCCAGCCAGTACACTATTATTATGCAACTGTTATTACAGGGCCGCTGCTTGGTTTTGTTAATCTGGATGAAATACAATAAGCAAGTGGAATAGTAATAATAACAATATTTTACCAGCTCACATTGCACTGCTCTCCAGTGGTGGAAAAAGTACCCAATTGCCATACTTGAGTAAAAGTAAAGATACCTTAATAGAAAATTACTCAAGTAAAGGTGAAAGTCACCCAGTAAAACCCTACTTGAGTAAAAGTATTTGGTTTTAAATATATTTAAGTATCAAAAGTAAATGTAAAAGTATGAATAATAAAAAAAATCCTTATATTATTAAGAAAACGAGATGGCACAATTGTCTTGTTTTTTACATTTACGGATAGCCACTCCAACACTCAGACATAATTTACAAACAAAGCATTTGTGTTTAGTGAGTCTGCCAGATCAGAGGCAGTGGGGATGACCAGGGATGTGTGTGAATTGGACCATTTTCTGTCCTGCTAAGCATTCAAAATGTAACGAGTACTTTTGGGTGTCAGGGAAAATGTATGGAGTAAAAGGTACATTATTTTCTTTAGGAATGTATTGAAGTAAAAGTAAACCTTGTAAAAAATATAAATAGTAAAATAAATTACAGATACCCCCAAAAACAACTTAAGTAGTACTTTAAAGTATTTTTACTTTGTATGTCACGACTGATTTGGACTGGCGGATAGGCGGAATCAAATGCAGGAGACAGAGGTGCTGGAGGTGAGTGTCTTTTAATATAACTGACACACACAAACGCCGAAAAACACAGGGCGCTATACAAAGTTCCAGTATTTTGAACTGCGCCCATAAAACACAAACTATAATTACAATGCGCAAGGAGCGCAGCCGGTAAATCGCTCGACAAAACTGTCGGTAACACAATGTAGACAATAAACAATCCCGCACAAAATCCCAACTGAAAAACACACATTAAATAAGTCCCCACTAATGACATACACAAAACAGGTGCGGAACAGACAGACAAAACTAAACGACACAGAAACAATGATCGGTGGCAGCTAATAGGCCGGCGACGACGACCGCCGAGCGCCGCCCGACCGAGGAGGGGCGCCACTCTCGTTGGAACCTGTGACAGTACCCCTCCCCTGACGCGCGGCTCCAGCCGCGCGCCGACGCCGGCCTCGGGGACGGCCCGGAGGGCGAGGCGCCGGCCGATCCGGTCGGCGACGGTGGAAGTCCAGCAGCATAGAGGGGTCCAGAACGTCCGCCGCCGGAACCCAGCACCTCTCCTCCGGACCGTACCCCTCCCAGTCCACGAGGTACTGCAGGCCCCCTACCCGACGTCGGGAGTCCAGGATGGCTCGGACTGTGTACGCCGGGCTCCCCCCGATGTCCAGGGGGGGCGGGGGGGCCTCCAGCACCTCACTGTCCTGCAGCGGACCAGCTACCACCGGCCTGAGGAGAGACACATGAAACGAGGGGTTAATACGGTAATACGAAGGAAGTTGTAACCTGTAACACACCTCGTTTATCCTCCTCAGGACTTTGAACGGCCCCACAAACCGCGGACCCAGCTTCCGGCAGGGCAGGCGGAGAGGCAGGTTCCGGGTCGAGAGCCAGACTCTATCCCCCGGGTTAAACACGGGGGCGTCACTGCGGTGGCGGTCAGCGCTCTTCTTGTGCCGTTCGCTCGCCCTCCTTAAACATTCCTGGACCGTGCTCCAGGTCTCCTGAGAGCGCTTCACCCATGCCTCCACCGCAGGAGCCTCTGTCTGGCTCTGTTGCCATGGCACCAGGACCGGCTGATAACCCAGCACCACCTGGAAGGGTGACAGATTAGTGGAGGAGTGGCGCTGAGAGTTCTGGGCCATCTCAGCCCATGGCACGAACTGCGCCCACTCCCCTGGCCGGTCCTGGCAATACGACCGCAGGAACCTGCCCACATCCTGGTTGATGCGCTCTACCTGCCCATTACTCTCGGGGTGGAACCCCGAGGTCAGGCTGACCGAGACCCCCAGCCTCTCCATAAACGATTTCCATACCCTGGATGTAAACTGGGGACCCCGATCAGATACGATGTCCTCGGGCACCCCATAGTGCCGGAAGACGTGAGTGAACAGGGCCTCCGCGGTCTGCAGGGCCGTAGGAAGACCGGGCAAAGGGAGCAGACGGCAGGACTTAGAGAACCTGTCCACAACGACCAGGATCGCCGTGTTCCCCTGAGACGGCGGGAGATCCGTAAGGAAATCCACCGAGAGGTGAGTCCATGGCCGCTGTGGAACAGGGAGGGGCTGTAATTTCCCTCGAGGTAGGTGCCTAGGAGCCTTACACTGAGCGCATACTGAACAGGACGAGACATAACGCCGGACATCCTCAGCCAAGGTGGGCCACCAGTACCTCCCCTTCAGGCCCCGCACTGTCCGTTCCACCCCAGGATGACCCGAGGAGGGTAGAGTATGGGACCATCGGATCAGGCGATCGCGAACACCAAGCGGAACGTATTTCAGGCCCACGGGACACTGCGGTGGAGTAGGTTCTGACCGACCCGCCCGCTCGATGTCCGCATCCACCTCCCATACCACCGGTGCCACCAGACAGGAGGCGGGAAGTATGGGAGTAGGATCGATGGTCCGCTCCTCGGTGTCGTAGAGACGCGACAGTGCGTCAGCCTTCCGGTTCCGGGAACCTGGAATGTACGAGAGAGTGAAGTTAAACCTCGTGAAAAACATGGCCCACCTTGCCTGACGGGGATTAAGCCTCCTCGCTGCCCGAATATACTCCAGGTTACGGTGGTCGGTCCAGATGAGAAAAGGGTGACGTGCCCCCTCAAGCCAATGTCTCCACACCGTCAAAGCCCTGACCACGGCTAACAGCTCCCGGTCCCCCACATCATAATTGCGCTCCGCCGGGCTCAGCTTCTTAGAAAAGAACGCGCATGGGCGGAGCTTCGGTGGAACGCCCGAACGCTGCGAAAGCACAGCTCCTACCCCAGCCTCGGACGCGTCCACCTCCACTATAAATGGCAAAGAGGGGTCCGGATGCGCCAGGACAGGTGCATTGGTGAACAGAACCTTCAGACGATGGAAGGCTCTGTCCGCCTCTGCTGACCATCGTAGCCGCACCGGCCCCCCTTTCATCAGTGAGGTAATGGGAGCTGCCACCTGGCCAAAACCCCGGATAAACCTCCGATAATAATTAGCGAACCCCAAGAACCGCTGCACCTCCTTCACAGTGGCTGGGGTTGGCCAATTACGCACAGCCGTCACGCGGTCACACTCCACCTCCACCCCCGAGGTGGAAATGCGATATCCTAGAAATGAGACGGCTCTTTTGAAGAACTCACATTTCTCAGCCTTGACGTATAGGTTATGCTCCAGCAGCCGCCCAAGCACTCTACGCACCAGGGACACATGCTCGGCGCGTGTGGCGGAGCAGATCAGGATGTCATCGATGTACACCACCACACCCTGCCCGAGCATGTCCCTAAGGACCTCGTCCACAAAGGATTGGAAAACAGCGGGAGCATTCTTTAACCCATACGGCATGACGAGGTACTCATAATGGCCCGATGTGGTACTAAATGCGGTTTTCCACTCGTCTCCATCTCGGATACGCACCAAGTTATACGCACTCCTGAGATCCAATTTCGTGAAGAAGCGCGCCCCGTGAAATGACTCCACTGCCGTAGCAATGAGAGGTAGCGGGTAACTGAAACCCACTGTGATAGCATTTAGACCTCTATAGTCAATGCACGGGCGCAGACCTCCCTCCTTCTTCTTCACGAAAAAGAAGCTCGAGGAGACGGGGGATTTAGAGGGCCGAATGTATCCCTGTCTCAAGGACTCAGTGACGTATGTATCCATAGCCACTGTCTCCTCCTGAGACAGAGGATACACGTGACTCCTCGGAAGGGTCGCGTCGGCCTGGAGGTTTATCGCACAATCCCCTCGTCGATGGGGTGGTAATAGAGTCGCCTTCGTCTTACTGAAGGCGATAGCCAAATCGGCATACTCTGAGGGAATGTGCACGGTGGAGACTTGGTCTGGACTCTCCACCGTAGTCGCACCGATGGAAACTCCTATGCACCTACCTGAGCACTCCCTCGACCACCCCGTAAGAGCCCTCTGTCTCCACGAAATCTGGGGGTTGTGTGTGGCTAGCCAGGGGATTCCCAGTACCACTGGGAACGCTGGGGAGTCAATGATGAACAGGCTGATACGCTCCACATGACCCCCCCACGTCTGCATAACCAGTGGCACGGTGACCTCCCCTACTTGGCCTGACCCTAGCGGTCGACTATCTAGGGCGTGCACAGGGAAGGGGTGGTCCAGCTGAACCCGGGGAATCCCTAACCTCTCAGCTAACCCATGGTCCATAAAACTCCCAGCTGCGCCTGAATCGACTAGCGCCTTATACTGGAAGTGAGGGGAAAAATTAGGAAAACAAACGGAGGTGTACAAGTGGTCGACAGGGGGCTCTGGGTGTGGTTGGTGCGGACTCACCTGGGGGGCCGAAGCAGTGCTCTGCCTGCCCTCCGAACTCCCGGAGGGACCTCTCCAGCACCGGTCCACAGTGTGTCCTCTGCGTCCACATCGGGTGCAGGAGAGACCCCCACCTCCGGTCCTCCTCGGTGCAGCCCCCCCTATCTCCATGGGCTGTGGAGCGGGAGGACTGGTAGGTGGAACGAACAGGCCCCGACTGGAACGTCCCCGGGCAGCCAGCAGGTTGTCCAATCTAATGGACAAATCCACCAGTTGGTCCAGAGTGGAGGTGTTGTCCCTACATGCCAGCTCCCGGCGGACGTCCTCACGAAGGCTGCACCTATAGTGGTCTATTAGGGCCCGCTCGTTCCACCCCGATCCAGCGGCGAGAGTCCGGAATTCCAACGCGAAATCCTGAGCGGTCCTCGTCTCCTGTCTCAAATGGAATAGGAGCTCACCCGCCGCCCTGCCCTCCGGGGGATGATCGAAAACCGCCCGGAAGCGGCGGGTGAACTCAGGGTAGTCACCCCGGGCCGAGTCTGGACCATCCCAGACCGCATTGGCCCATTCCAGGGCTCGACCCGTGAGACACGAGACGAGGACGCTCACCCTCTCTTCGTCGGAGGGAGGTGGGCGGACGGTCGCCAGGTACAGTTCCAGTTGGAGGAGGAACCCCTTGCACCCAGCGGCCGTCCCATCGAACTCCCTGGGAGGTGAAATCCGGATCCCGCTGGCACCCGCTTCAGTGGATGTAGGTAGGGGCGCAGGGTGAGGGACCGGAACTGGTCCTGCTGGGGAGGCACTTCTCTCCCATCTCTCCAACCGGGCCAACACCTGATCCATGGCCGAGCCTAGGCGGTGGAGGAGGCCGGCATGCTGGGAGACCTGCTCAGCCATGGATGGCGCTTCTGCTCCTGCTGACTCCATCAGTTTTCAGGTGCGGGATTCTGTCACGACTGATTTGGACTGGCGGATAGGCGGAATCAAATGCAGGAGACAGAGGTGCTGGAGGTGAGTGTCTTTTAATATAACTGACACACACAAACGCCGAAAAACACAGGGCGCTATACAAAGTTCCAGTATTTTGAACTGCGCCCATAAAACACAAACTATAATTACAATGCGCAAGGAGCGCAGCCGGTAAATCGCTCGACAAAACTGTCGGTAACACAATGTAGACAATAAACAATCCCGCACAAAATCCCAACTGAAAAACACACATTAAATAAGTCCCCACTAATGACATACACAAAACAGGTGCGGAACAGACAGACAAAACTAAACGACACAGAAACAATGATCGGTGGCAGCTAATAGGCCGGCGACGACGACCGCCGAGCGCCGCCCGACCGAGGAGGGGCGCCACTCTCGTTGGAACCTGTGACATTGTACTTATGTACACCACTCAATATTTGATCACAGTATTATTTAGCATTGACATAAAACAGCCAGACAGTAATATGATGAAGGCCCACTGATATGAAGGAAATGGGTTTTGTCCCGTTGTTTCTGTAGTGATTGTGTGTGTGTGTGTGTGCGTGTGTGTGTGTGTATGTGTTGTGTGTGTGTGTGATGAGTGCTGTCTGGGGCAGTGACCTCTGCCCCAGTGTTCCTTTAGATCAAGCTCAACTCAGAACATCTATCTTCCTCCTGCAGGACCCTCTCCTGTCTAAACACAGATCTGAAGATTTGACAGAGAGAGAGAGAGAGAGAGAGAGAGAGAGAACTGTCGTTTTCATGTTTCTCTTTCTCTCGAACGGGTGACTTCAACTGTCACAGAAACCCTGAAGAAAGAGCATCAAACAAATGAAGCTCCCGAGTGGAGCTGAAGGATGGGACTGAAAACAAAACAAAGGATGACTGTGTATATACTGTGTCCGTAAAATGTGTTTATTATGTATAAGCTGGAAGTAGAAGCCTAAGTATTGTTGTCCATTACTTTACTTCAATTAGGGGAGGGGTGGCAGTGTTAAGGGAAAATAATACATGGAAATACATGTAAAAATATATATGATATATATATTTACAAAAAATGTATATGGAGGATTGGAAATAATGCAGACAATTACATTGATGGAAGCCACAACCTATCTGCGATATTAAATCTGATCTATCACCACCACCAAAACAAAAAGGAAGGAAGCTCCTCTTTCTATCTCTCCACAAGAAACCTTTCTCCCTCTCTCTCCTGTCTATCTCTCTGTCCCGTATATGTTATAGTTTGGGTGTTTGTGGATCAGGGGTGTGTGTGGATCAGGCATGTGTGTGGATCAGGGGTGTGTGTGAGTGGATGCACACACTTAGACAAACACAATAAGTCAGGCAAGTTTTTCACAGTGGAATGGTTGAGAGAGCTCTATGCGGGGTGCACACACACACACACACACACACACACACACACTGTCACAGATGCACACACGCGGTCCCAGCTGCAATCTGAGTGGAGTATCATTGAACAGCATATATTGGTCTTCCTGGGTGTCTCAGCTCATGCCTCTGTGTGTCTGTATGCTAGGAAGCTAAACACTGTACACTCACACAGCTGTGGTCACCTACTGACAGTTACTATGTTGTGTGTGTGATAGACAGGATGAGCTGTACCCAGGTGCATGGCTGGAGGGGGAATGGAGAAATGGGGGAGAGGAAAAGGGAAGAGAGCGAGAGAGAGAGGAGGGTTACCATTTGGGGGCCTAGGTTTGTGTTTGGGTGTGAGGGTCGTAAAAGAGAGCAGAACGCTGAGCTACACACACACACACACACACACACACACACAAACTGAATTCTACATAAACTTACCACCTGCACCTGCTTCTCGACACCACATCACCACACAACTCACCCTCACGCCAATATCCCCTTCTTCATCACCAGTGCACCAGTTCACAAGATCATCCTCGGACCTGTTTTCCTGTTCCCTCTCATGCTGTTGCCCCTGTAGTCTGGGACGTAGGTGTGAACATTCGCCAGGCTCTGGAGAGGGAACCCGCTCCCACTACCTGTCCTCCTGAGCACATCTACATTCCCACAGGGATAAGGGAGCGCCTGGGCACACACAGCTGTCGTCGTTGGACATTCTGGGATCACCCGTACTATACAATCACTCTCCGAGAAGTATTGGTGGCCCACCTTGGCGCCGGATGTTACTCGTTACGTCAACTCCTGTTCTGTGTGTGCTCAAACTAAGTCCCCCTGGCACGCTCCAGCAGGGAATCTCATTCCCCTTCCCGTGCCTCAGCGTCCCTGGTCTCATCTGGCTTTGTTACAGATCTCCCCTCCTCTGAAGGTTTCACCACCATTCTGGTGGTTTTGGATAGATTTTCTAAATCCTGTCATTTTATTCTTCTCTCTGGTCTCCCTACTGCTCTCCAGGTCGCTGAGGCACTATTCCAGCAGGTCTTCTGACATTATGGCCTTCCGGAGGACATTATCTCCGACCATGGGCCCCAATTCACATCACGGGTATGGAGAGCCTTTATGGAGAAGCTCGTAGTCACAGTCAGCCTCACTTCCGGGTATAGGCCTCAGTCCAATGGGCAGGTGGAGAGGATGAACCAGGAGCTGGGGAGGTTCCTGAGGAGTCAATGCCAGGACTTGCAGGGAGAATGGGCCCGATTCCTTCCATGGGCGGAGTACGCCCAGAATTCGTTACGTCACTCCTCCACCGGGATGACTCCCTTCCAGTGTGTTCTGGGTTTCGATGGATCTCGGGCCAGACCGATGCTCCTGCGGTTGATGAGTGGTTCAGGTGCGCAGAAGAAGTGTGGAGCGAGGCTCACGTCAGACTTCAGAGCGCAGTCCACCGTCAGAAGGTCCAGGCAGACCGCCACCACAGTGAGACTCCAGTGTTCCATCCTGGGGATTGCATCTGGCTATCTACCAGGAACCTCCCACTCCGCCTGCCCTGCAAGAAGCTGAGCCCCTGGTTTGTGGGGCTGTTCAAGATTCTCCAAAGTGTCAATGAGGTGACTTATAGGTTACAGCTTCCCAGTGATTACCGTATCTCACCTTCTTTTCATGTCTCCCTTCTCAGGCCGGTGGTTCCTGGTCTCCTGGCTGATGCTGTCCATCACGACACCCCTCCACCCCCCCTGGACGTCGAGGGAGGTCCCGCCTATGCCGTCATATCCCCGATCCTCGTCCTTGGGGCCATCCCTCTGGCCGGCGTCGTCTTGCGGCTGGAGCCGCGCGTCGGGGGGTGGGGGTGGGGGGGGGGTACTGCCACGTCTACTCCCGCCCCTCCCCTCCGGCGTTCGACGTCGCCGGTTTATTAGCCACTGGTCCTGGGAATCATCATTACGCACACCTCCCAGCGTCTCCTCCCAGCGACTCCCAGCATCTATGTTACAGGATTAAACAACTAAAAAAATCCTCGGTAGACAATACCCCATAATGACAGAGCAAAAACAGATTTACATTTTTTTTGCAAATGTATTAAAAATAAAAAACAGAAATAACTTATTTACAGGTATTCAGACCCTTTGCTATGAGGCTCGAAATTTAGCTCAGGTGCATCCTGTTTCAATTAATCATCCTTGAGATGTTCTACAACTTGATTGCAGTCCACATGTGGTAAATACAAATGATTGGACATGAGTTGGAAAGGCACACACCTTTCTATATAAGGTCCCACAGTTGACAGTGCAAAAACCAAGCCATGAGGTCAAAGGATTTACATTTTTTATTTAACCTTTATTTAACTATGAAAGTCAGTTAAGAACAAATTCTTATTTACAATGACGGCCTACCCCGGCCAAACCCGAACGACGCTGGGCCAATTGTGCGCCGCCCTATGGGACTCCCAATAAAGGCCGGATGTGATGCAGCCTGGATTCAAGCGAGGTACTGCAGTGACGCCTCTTGTGCTGAGATGCAGTATCTTAGACCACTGCACCACTCAGGAGCCCTGGGGAAAGGTACCATCATACCATCATTCTTAGAGCTGGCCGCCCGGCCAAACTGAGAAATCGGGGGAAAGGGTCTTGGTCAGGGAGGTAACCAAGAACCCGATGGTCACTTTGACAAAGCTCTAGAGTTCCTCTGTAGAGATGGGAGAACCTTCTAGAAGGACAACCAGCACTTCACCAATCAGGCCTTTATGGTAGAGTGGCCAGACAGAAGCCACTCCTCAGTAAAAGCCACATGACAGCACGCTTGGAGTTTGCCAAAAGGCACCGAAAGACTCTTAGACCATGAGAAACAAGATTCTCTGGTCTGATGAAACCAAGATTGAACTCTTTGGCCTGAATGCCAAGCGGCACGTCTGGAGGAAACCTGGCACCATCCCTATGGTGAAGCATGGTGGTGGCAGCATCATGCTGTGGTGATGCTTTTCAGCGAGAGGGACTGGGAGACTAGTCAGGATCGAGGAGCAAAGTACAGAGAGCTCCTTGATGGAAACCTGCTCCAGAGCGCTCAAGACCTCAGGACAACGACCCTAAGCACACAGCCAAGACAATGCAGGAGTGGCTTCAGGACAAGTCTCTGAATGTCCTTGAGTGGCCCAGCCAGAGCCCGGACTTGAACCTGATTGAACATCTCTGGAGAGACTGGAAAATAGTTGTGCAGCAACGCTCCCTATCCAACCTGACAGAGCTTGAGAGGATCTGCAGAGAAGAATGGGAGAAACTCCCCAAATACAGGTGTGCCAAGCTTGTAGCGTCATACCCAAGAAGACTCAAGGCTGTAATCGCTGCCAAAGGGTAAAGGGTCTGAATACTTATGTAATTGTGATATTTCAGTTTTTATGTTTATTAAATTAGCAAAAAAATCTAAAAAACTGTTTTTGCTTTGTGATTATGGGATATTGTGTTTAGATTGATGAGGAAAAAAAAGCTAATTTAATACATTTTAAAATAAGGCTGTAACCTAACTTGAAAAAGTCTAGGGATCTGAATACTTTCTGAAGGGACTGTATATGGCTACAGGGTGTTATGTGATTAAGAGGGAGAGTGAAGCTGTGAAATATGAATGTTCTCATTAGCACAGTTCCACTGAGAGTTCGTTAAGGTTTCAGGCCAAACGAGCATTTAATTTGTGACATGATTTAATGAGATGATCATTCTACACTCTCTGTCTCGCTTTCTCTCTGAGCTTTTTTCCTCCAGTATCAATTCTCTGGTCTTTCTCCTGAAGAGTACATTTGTGTACTTATTTGAAGGCTTTTGAGTGGTATAAGTGTGGGCAGAGGAGTTTCCACCCTATATTCCTAAACTGGCAGGCCTTTGATGTTGGTTTGACTCTTTGGTCCGCTGCAGAGATAGACAACATTACAGTTATTACAAACAGACTATCAGGGACATGTGGTGATCTTGTTGACTGAGATTGTATGACTGGTATTGTTTAACGTTTTTTATGATTGATAGATAGAAATGAATAGAAAGGCTATTAGTCCTATGACCCTATTTCCACATGATTCCCTCGCTGTGTGTCTGTGTCTCAGTGTGGCAGCATTGATGTGAATTGACACATTGATTAAAAATATATCTGTCTGAATTATTCAGCATGTTATTTTAGTGTCAGCATGTGTGTGCATGCGCGTGTGTGTGTATGTGCGTGCGTGAGTGAGTGTGTGTTTAGGTGTGTGTGGGTGTGTGTACGTGTGTATTTGGAGGTCAAGGGATTCACTGAAGTCTGGTTGTCACAGAAATCTGCTTGAATAATAATGACTCCACAGCTGAGTCCCTCTGAGGGAGAGAACGGGAGAAACAGAGAGGCAGAGAGATAGAGGGAGTTAGAGAGGGGGGGAGTGAGATACACACAGAAACATTCACATTGGAGCGATGATAACGTATACTGTAATGCATGTCTTTTAATGAGTAGCTCAACCTGACTGTCTGTCTGTCTGTAGCCGATGGGAAACACAACTTTCCATGTCTGACTAAAGCATCTCACTGAGACCAGGCTGTTTGTGTATGTGTTTGGTGTCCAGGGAGCAGTACAGTAGAGTCAGGAAGAACAGCTGTGGGGAGATCTGGGAACTGAGACATGGTTTTTCCACACACACACACACACACACACACACACACACACACACACACACACACACACACACACACACACACACACACACACACACACACACACACACACACACACACACACACACACACACACACACTTTAGTGTGTATTTCACATTATTTCATCAGCAGCAGTGCTGAGGATGTTTTCTTCACTAATGCGACACAAAGAAAATTTGCTTCTCAGCGAAAGAGAGAGAGAGAGAGAGAGAGAGTGGGGGGGACTCATTAAAGAGACAATAGAGTTGGGGGGAATTCGATTTTTTGCAAAACATGTTTCATATGCAGGATCAGGATCAGACATCAACAATGGAACTGTGATGCTGTGAAGGTGTGTGACAAGGGGTCTAACAATAAGAGTTGTGGTGTAATATTCTCCTCGGAACTAGTCTCCATAACAAAGCTGTTTGGATCCCAGTGGGACTCCAACACCCACGATGCCTCAGTCTGTCTCACCTGTCAGAAGATGAAAGACATAGTACACTTGCGGCATGCTATAACACACTGCTCTTCTGTGGGGGACACACACACACTGGAGCTACAGTATGCTGTGTGCTGATTTACACTGTTTTCATCATCTTGCCCTAAACACTTCCTAATTATTAGTTTACACCCCTTCAGTTCCTCAGGCGTGGACTCCACAAGGTGTCCAAAGACTCCCACAGGGATGCTGGCCCATGTTGACTCCAATGCTTCCCACAGTTGTGTCAAGTTGGCTGGATGTCCTTTGGGTTGTGGACCATTCTTGATACACATGGGAAACTATCAGTGGCGACCCGTCATTCAGGGCAGGTGGAGCAAATATATTTTTGGAGGGACTTGCCTATTTTGCATGTTATTTTGACATTAATACATGTCACATGTCAGTTTGCAAACAGGGTAAAAAAAATATAACATTGAGTTAATAAAGCCGCATACAAACATGGTCTCTTTATTGTTTCCTTGAGTAAGGCTCCAAAATGCAGGGGTTTCAGCCTAGCTCAGTGCTTTCTATTGTGGTGGGGCAAGCCAGCAGGAAATACGGAGTGTTGCGCCATGATTGGCTGAGTGTTCTGTCACTCATTTGGACACCATGTCACCACCAAGTCTAAGGGTAGAGCTAGAAAATTCTAGCCCCTTGGGTGCTGCCGTAGAGTTACATTAGGAAGGACGTCAAATCACGTTATATGTACAGTAGCTTTGATTGGACTGATCATGTCAACATCATACTTTCAATTTTTAGCTAGCAGTCATCATCATGAATCAAGTCGGTGCTCATCGGCCATAAACATTACACAACAAGTTGGTAATCGCAAATTCAACAATGAGTGGTTTGGAATGAATCAGTGACAGTGGCTAACTACAAGCATCGCAAAGCAATCACTAGCCTGCTATTCAGTGGAGTGGCTGTATGGTCCCAAATCTGGGATGAAGTGGCTAATTTCCAAGTTTAAAATTATAAACATTCAACATTGGCCATGCTGTCAATGAAGCATGATTTGTGCCACGCTCAAAACAACTGTTAACTCAGAACTGTGAAAATTTGACTTCAGTGAGTTCAAGACAACAGGGAAGTCGGGAATAAATGAGCTCGGACTGGGAAAATATGTTTTGAACGGTCATCCAACTCGGAATTCTAAATCCGGCCTCTTTCTAGAGCTACGACCTGAAGAGCAATGACATCATCATGATTTGACCTTATTTTTTTCAGAGTTCCTAGTTGTTTTGAAAGCACCATAAATCCAGAGAATGCCAGACTTTGATGACAAAATTTTCCCATGAAGGCCCGCCGCGCCACCTTCAAAAAATGTATTGTATGGTGCTACATAAATGATGCAATATGCCAGGGAGATATGTATACTGTAGCTAAGAAAGTAATACTACGTGTATGTTGTGTAGTAAGATGTTAGTAGTCCATTTGTCTCACCCTAATAATTTGCTATATTTACCCCTCTTAATTTCGCCTATTGTTCTGACTTGGTGGTGCACATGTAGCCTGTAACCTGTTTTCGAGAAATGTAATCATCGAATATTGTAAGAGCTTTCAATGTCTGCTTATATTCCCCCTTTATTTATCCTACGGTTCTGACTTGATGTACAGGGAGAATACTGTAAGAATGGCCCATGTTCTGAATTCTGTTGCTGTACATTTCAAAAGTACTAAACAAATAGTTATAATGACTACATCCATCCAAGCTCGCTCATTAATGTCTTAATGGAAATTACGGATTGCCTCTTATCTGCTTGACATCCCCTTATGCCATAGTTTGTACATCTCATTTGTCATTAGAAACCACATTTGTTTAAGCAAGTCAGCCATATCAGCTATGTTTTTTTAAAGGCAGGTTATAAATAACAAATGAGGCTGAATGAACTGTTTCGCTGCCAGACAAGGCTCCGCTGATAGCCAGGTGTAGCAGTGGTAAGATGTTGGGACTGCTGTGGGGACAGCTTTATGTAGGCCCTAACAGTTTGTGGGCACCGTTTGTCACGTTATAGTGCAATGAATGTATTGTTTAGTGTTGTGTTGTGTATTTTCTTTGCTGGCATGCACCCCCCCCCCCCAGACACAAACCGGCGTGTCTGACACCTACTACCATACCCCGTTCAAAGGCACTTAAATATTTTGTCTTGCCCATTCACCCTCTGAATGGCACACATACACAATCCATGTCTCAATTGTCTCATGGCAACAACAACAAAAAATCTCCTCCCCTTCATCTACACTGATTGAAGTGGAGTTAACAAGTGACATCAATAAGGAATCATAGCTTTCACCTGGATTCCCCAGATCAATCTATGTCATGGAATGTTTTGTACACTCAGTGTATGTTAATGAATTCCCCTGGGACTCGACTTTCTCCTCTCCTCTCAATGCTTCCCTTCTCATGATTGATTTCTCATTCAGATGGGATGTGTGGACTGCTACTATCCCCCTCTCTGTGTGTTGTCTATGTCCCCATCTCATAGCTAAGAATATGAGTGTGTACACCCATTCTGTCTATCTGTACTATGGAGTTCTGTCTGAGCTAGATCCAGTCTGTCTGTTTGTTTTCTATTAGATATGCTTTGTTAAACATACACACATCATAGCTCAGATTCCAATTATAACGCATAATGACACGTAATTACACTGATTTTAAAAGATTTAACATCCACATGAGATATAAAATGTACGTAATCCAATGTGTAATATTCATTAGTGATATTCTAGCAATAGAAGCTGTCTATCTTTGTGTCTGCAGACTGTAGTGCTATTGGTTGGAGACTGGCATACAGTACTTTGATCTGTTGCCTATTGTGAAGACCCACACACACACACGCACACACACACACGCTGTGGGTAATGAAATGCTTCACAGCTCGTTTGGCTTCTGCTCTTCAAAAAAGCTGCACGGCACTGAGTCTAAAACACAACTATTAGATCTATAATGACTCTCCTGCCTACTCCCTATGGAACTACACACACATACCCACACACACACACACACACACACACACACACACACACACACACACACACACACTCACATACACCCCCCCCTGTTAAGTCTCTGCATTATACATTCCACCCATCTGCCACTCAGAGCTTTCTATCCCATAGGGGGGCAGAGGAGGAGAGGGAGAAGAGAGGGGCTCCCTTCATCTGTTTTTAACAGCTGGAAAAAGGAGGGAAGGGTTAGCATGATCCTACAGATGTAGGATCTTAATTTGAGCCAGTTTGTTACAGTTGGAATATAGTCCTGCAGCAACAGGAAATAGGAATTGTTAAGTGGATTATAAATAATGGACGTTTTGTAGGGGATGATACATTTTTCATTAGGGCAAATCAAGTCTAAAATTTCAAAGAGTGAATTACAAACTTTAGAAGCCTTTGCAGGAAATTATCATCAACAAAAGAGTGATCAAATTAAGATACTACATCTGTATTTAGAACTCTCTTTCTCCCCCAAACCCAGTCTCTTTCCCTCCCTCTCTAGTCCCCCTCTCTCCTCCTTTCTCAGCCCTCTTTCTCTCAACGGCCTCTCCTCCTCTCTCTCAACCCCATATCCCCCCACTCTCTCTCTACCCCCAATCCACCCCTCTCTCTCACTCTCCATCTCTCCCCCTCTCTTCCTCTGTATATCTGTCAGGAGCCTGGCTGGTGGAATGTGAGGCCTTCACCTGTGTTTGGGCCTCATTAACAAACACCCAGAGAAATACAGTATGTGTCTGCTCTATGAGTGATTTATACACACACATACCGCCATCTCTTTCTCTCTCTCTAGCTCTCTCTTGCACTCTCTCTCTCTCTCTCTCTTCTCTCCCTCTGTCTCTCTCTCTAGCGCTCTTTCCCTCCCTCTCTTTCTCTCTCTCTCTCTCTCTCTCTGTTCTTCTCTGCTCATATTCCTACATTACACATATACCTGCTTTGTCTGTCTGTATGTATGTCTGTGTTCCGTTCTCTGGGGGATCAGGAAGCTGCCTGGAGACCAGACCATCTGCAGCCTGGAGCTTCACTATACCTCTGATCTGATCCCTCCATCTGGGAGAGAGCGAGAGGGAGGAGAGGGAGACGTCTGTGAATGAGCCTGTCTCATTGTCTCAGAACCATGATGACTGTCATGAGATGCTGTGTTGCATCCTTGCAAGAATCATCTCAACCCACATCTCCACCAGGTGTGTTGCCTAACCTACACCTGTGTAACAACCCTGCCTCTGACTTTCTTTCTATAAGTGCAACAAGCTCTCACAGTCTCACTTCAGAATCTGACGTTTGTCCAAAAACTTCAAATTTAGAAGGTTAAGTTTAGCATTAATTCCAAATGTTTAAGGTAAGGGTTAAGGTTTGGGATAGGGTTAAACCAAAACAACGCAACTGTTACGTTACGTAAGGGTTAAAGGGATACTTCAGGATTTTGTCAATGAAGCCCTTTATCTACTTCCAGGCGGCAGGTAGCCTAAGAGTTAGAGCGTTGGGACATTAACTTGAAGGTTGATTGTTTGAATCATGAGCCAGCAAGGCAGTTAACCCCCACAATAACTATGGCTGATACATCTGATGTCGATTAAGGCAGCCCCCAGCACCTCTGTGATTCACTCACCATTGCCCCTAGAGGCTGGTTTTGAAATCATCTCCCGATGTCCTGGGTACCTGGACGGACGTCCAATTTTGCCTTGGATCTTGAGCAACTTGGCTGGTGTGTGTATACAGTGGGGTCCGAAATGACTGACACCCTTGATAAAGATGAGGAAAAATTACTGTTTAAAGTAAATAATTCAAATACTGAGCTATACTGAACAAAAATATAAATGCAACATGCAACAATTTCAAAGATTTTGCTGAGTTACAGTTCATATAAGGAAGTCAGTCAATTGAAATCAATTCATTAGGCCCTAATCTATGGATTTCACGACTGGGTAGTGGCGCAGCCATGGATGGCCGAGCCACTGGGGAGTCAGGCCCAGCCAATCAGAATGAGTTTTTTGTTCAGTGTATATTGTATACTAAAAAAATAGGGAAATGATATAATTTTATACTAATACAATCGCTCAGAGAAAGATTTTGTTTGCAAGTAATACTTTTTTCTCTCAAAAAGGTAGGGTTCAAAATGATTGACACCCCTTTTTTCAATACCTTTCAATACCTCACCTTGCAAGGATAACAAGCCTTTTTCTAAAATGTTTTATGAGTTGTAGAACATATTGGTAGGTGTCTTAGACCATTCCTCCATACAGAATCCTTCCAGATCCTTGATATCCTTTATCTGTACTTATGGACTGCCCTCTTCAATTCATGGATGTGTGTGTGTGTGTGTGTGTGTGTGTGTGTGTGTGTGTGTGTGTGTGTGTGTGTGTGTGTGTGTGTGTTTGTGTGTGTGTGTGTGTGAGAGAGAGAGACACAGCTTCCCTGACAAACAGACACACAAACATTCATCCAATCCGACCACTAACTGCATGATCCTCCTCTGCTTTATTACATTCCTCAGCTGTTCCACTCAGTGTGTGAGTATGGTCTGGATGAGGACACAAGTTTTGTTGTTTTCAAGTGGCACTGTGCTGCTTTTATTAGTCATATGTACAGTATACTCATGGTATACATCGTCTAACAAAATGCTTACTTGCAGCAGGTTCATTCTCGACAAGGCAACAACATTAAGAAATAGTAAAAAAATAAGAATACGAACATAAAGTCAACATATCTATATAGTACAATATTTATAGTACAATATTTACACGTGTATTGAGGAAGGGGTGATGGGGGCAAGTGTGAGTCTGGTAGCAACAGTTGTGATGTGTGCTAAGATGCAGAGAATCAGAGCAAGTGGTCAGTCCATTTGAAGTGTTCAGCAGCCTGATAGCTTGTAGATAGAAACTCATGCTCCGATACCGCCTGCCCGATGGTAAGAGAAAGAACAGCTCGTGGCTGGGTTGTGTGGGGACCTTGATGATGCTGCGTGCCCTCCTCAGGCACCATTTCGAGTAGATGTCCTGGATGGGTGAAAGCACTGTCACAGTGATGTGCTGGGCCATTTTCACCACCTGCTAGAGGGCCTTGCGGTCGTGGATGAAGCAATTCCCGTACCAGGCCATGATGCAACCGGTCAGGACGCTCAGAATGGTGCAGCGGTGGTATTTGGAGAGGACCCGGAGCGGCATGACACATTTCTTCAGTCTCCTTAGGAAGTAGATTTGATTTGATTTATTAGGATCCCCATTAGCCGACAGCTAGGCTTACTGGGGTCTGGTCCGACATATAACGAAAAAGACATTACAGACAGAAGACTCTACATTTTACAGCGCCTTGCAAAAGTATTCATCCCCCTTGGCGTATTTTCCTATTTTGTTGCCCTACAACCTTTATTTTAAATAGCTTTTATTTGGATTTCATGTAATGCACATACACATAACAGTCCAAATTGGTGAAGTGAAATGAAAAAAAGTACACCACTGAAAAGTGGTGCGTGCGTATGTATTCACCCCCTTTTCTATGAAACTCCTAAATAAGATCTGGTGCAACCAATTACCTTCAGAAGTCACACAATTAGTTAAATAAAGTCCACATGTGTGCAATCTAAGTGTCACATGATCTGTCACATGATCTCAGTATATATACACCTGTTCTGAAAGGCCCCAGAGTCTGCAACACCACTAAACAAGGGGCACCACCAAGCAAGCGGCACCATGAAGACCAACGAGCTCTCCAAACAGGTCAGGGACAAAGTTATGGGGAAGTACAGATCAGGGTTGGGTTATAAAAAATATTAGAAACTTTGAACATCCCACAGAGCACCATTAAATCCATTATTAAAAAATGGAAAGAATATGGCACCACAACAAACCTGCCAAGAGAGGGCCGCCCACCAAAACTCACGGACCAGGAAAGGAGGGCATTAGTCAGAGGGGCAGCAGAGAGACCAAAGATAACCCTGAAGGAGCTTCAAAGCACAGCAGAGATTGGAGTATCTGTCTACAGAACCACTCCACAGAGCTGGGTTTTACGGAAGTGTGGCCAGAAAAAAGCCATTGCTTAAAGAAAAAAATAAGCAAACACATTTGGTGTTCGCAAAAAGGCATGTGGGAGACTCCCCAAACATATGGAAGAAGGTACTCCCGTCAGATTAGACTAAAATTGAGCTTTTTGGCCATCAAGGAAAACGCTACGTCTGGTGCAACACCATCCCCACAGTGAAGCATGGTGGTGGCAGCATCATGCTGTGGGGATGTTTTTCATCAGCAGGTATTGGGAAACTGGTCAGAATTGAATGAATGATGGATGGTGCTAAATACAGGGAAATTATTGAGAGAAACCTGTTTCAGTCTTCCAGAGATTTGAGACTGGGACGGAGGTTCACCTTCCAGCAGGACAATGACGCTAAGCATACTGCTAAAGGAACACTTGAGTGGTTTAAGGGGAAACATTTAAATGTCTTGGAATGGCCTAGTCAAAGCCCAGACATCAAACCAATTGAGAATCTGTGGTGTGACTTAAAGATTGTTGTACACCAACAGAACCCATCCAATTTGAAGGAGCTGGAGCAGTTTTGCCTTGAAGAATGGACAAAAATCCCAGTGGCTAGATGTGCCAAGCTTATAGAGACATACCACAAGAGACTTGCAGCTGTAATTACTGCAAAAGATGGCTCTACAAAGTATTGACTTTGGGGGGTGAATAGTTATACACACTCAAGTTTTCAGTTTTTTTGTCTTTATTTCTTGTTTGTTTCACAAGAAAAAATATTTTGCATCTTCAAAGTGGTAGGCATGTTGTGTAAATCAAATGATACAAATTCTAATTCCAGGGTGTAAGGCAACAAAATAGGAAAAATGCCAAGGGGGGTGAATACGTTCGCAAGCCACTGTACATACATTTAAAAACATTAACATGTAGTCAGTGTGTGTGTACATCAATCAGTTCCACATACATGTCAGTACATACACGCAACAAGTAGGTCACATGGGGGAGAGGAGTTGTGCCGTCAGGTGTTGCTTTATTTGTTTTATGAAACCATGTTTGCTGTTCATTTACACTATATAAGATGAAAAAGAGTTCCATAAACTCATGGCTCTGTACTGGACATGGGGACTGTGAAAAGTCCCCTGGTGGCATGTATGGTGGGGTAAGTGTGTGTCAGTGCTGTGTGTATGTTGACTATGCAAACAATTTTGATTTTCCAACACATTAATGTTTCTTATAAAGTCAGTCTTTCCTCAACTCTTAGCCAAAAGATTAAGTGACTTCATTAGCTGTGGTTGCTGATGTGTATATGGTTTGAATCATCAGCATACATGAACACACATGCTTTATTTAATGCCAGTGGCAGGTCATTGGTAGATGGCCTGCGGTACACCACACTTTACTTGTTTGACATTAGCGAAGCTTCCATTAAGGAAAATATATTAGATAGATAGCTCTGAATCCACTATATGGCAGATGTTGAAAAGCCATAACACATACGTTTTCTCAACAACAGATTATGGTCAATAATATCAAAGACTGCACTGACGCTGTTGCGCCTTCATGACAAGAGTGGAGAATCTCTAAAACAATGGGTTAAAGTTATGTATTGTAACTCTAGGTGTAAAATAGTAAATATGGCTATATCTCAGAGTATTAAAGTGTCATGTGGAGAAAAACAAGGTTGTCCATTATCAGCATATCTATTTATTAAGGCCATCGAAAGGTTGGCTATTAAAATTACATTGAACAATAATATTGATAATACTGGTCTAGAAGTCCAGGGCTTAAAATCAAAGGTGTCATTTTACGCTTATGATTCATGTTTTCTTTTAAATCCACAATTTACATCCCTCCAGCATCATACAGGATCCAGATAATTGTTTTAATATCTCTGGAATACAACCAAATTATGATAAGTGTACTGTTATGTATTGGATCCCCAAAAACTTTTTTTTACATTACCGTGTAGTTTACCAATAAAATGGTTTGACGCTGAAGTGGACATACTAGGTATTCATATACCGAAAGAAAGACATTATCTCACTACAATAACTTTTTATAGAAAGTTAGCAAAAATAGATAAGATCTTACTACCATGGAAAGGAAAATAAATAAAATAAAATAAGACGTTACTGGTCACATACACATATTTAGCAGATGTTATTGCGGGTGTAGCAAAATGCTTGTGTTCCTAGATCCAACAGTGCAGTAGTATCTAACATTTCACAACAATACACAAATCTAAAAGTAAAATAATGTAATAAAGAAATATATAAATATTAGGACGAGCAATGTCGGAGTGGCATTGATTAAAATACAGTAGAATAGATTACAGTATATACATATGTGATGAGTAAAGCAGTATGTAAATATTATTAAAGTGACTAGTGTTTCCATTATTAAAGTGGCCAGTGATTCCATGTGTATGTATATCGAGCAGCAGCCTCTAAGGTGCAGGGTTGAGTAACCGGGTGGTAGCCAGCTAGTGATGGCTATTTAACCTCTCTAGGGCAGGTGGCACCAAATCGTCCCACCTACGTAACAGCCAGTTGAATCCTGTGGCGCGATTTTCAAATACCTTAGAAATGCTATTACTTCAATTTCTCAAACATATGACTATTTTACAGCTATTTAAAGACAAGACTCTCCTTTATCTAACCACACTGTCCGATTTCAAAAAGGCTTTACAACAAAAGCAAAACATTAGATTATGTCAGCAGAGTACCCAGCCAGAAATAATCAGACACCCATTTTTCAAGCTAGCATATAATGTCACAAAAACCCAGAAGACAGCTAAATGCAGCACTAACCTTTGATGATCTTCATCAGATGACACACCTAGGACATTATGTTATACAATACATGCATGTTTTGTTCAATCAAGTTCATATTTATATCAAAAACCAGCTTTTTACATTAGCATGTGACGTTCAGAACTAGCATACCCCCCGCAAACTTCCGATGAATTTACTAACAATTTACTAAATTACTCACGATAAACGTTCACAAAAAGCATAACAATTATTTTAAGAATTATAGATACAGAACTCCTCTATGCACTCGACATGTCCGATTTTAAAATAGCTTTTCGGTGAAAGCACATTTTGCAATATTCTAAGTAGATAGCCCGGCATCACAGGGCTAGCTATTTAGACACCCAGCAAGTTTAGCACTCACCAAAGTCAGATTTACTATTAGAAAAGTTTGATTACCTTTCCTGTTCTTCGTCAGAATGCACTCCCAGGACTTCTACTTCAATAACAAATGTAGGTTTGGTCCAAAATAATCCATAGTTATGTTCCATCAGCGGCGTTTTGTTCGTGCGTTCAAGACACTATCCCAATGGTAAATAAGGGTCACGCGCACGGCGCATTTCGTGACAAAAGATTTCTAAATATTTCATTACCGTACTTCGAAGCATGTCAACCGCTGTTTAAAATCAATTTTTATGCCATTTTTCTCGTAAAAAAGCGATAATATTCCGACCGGGAATCTGCAATTAGGTAAACAGCCGAAAGAAAATACAGCACAGGGTCGACTCGGGCACGCGCCTAATTCCTTTGTCCTCTTATCGGCCACTTGGCAAAGGCGATTATGTGTTTCAGCCTGGGGCTGCCTCGTCATCGTTCAGCTTTTTCCCGGGCTCTGAGAGCCTATGGAAGCCGTAGGAAGTGTCACGTTACAGCTAAGATCCCCACTCTTCAATAAACAGAGACAAGAAGAACGACTCCTTGTCAGACAGGCCACTTCCTGCATGAAACCTTCTCAGGTTTTTGCCTGCCATATGAGTTCTGTTATACTCACAGACACCATTCAAACAGTTTTAGAAACTTTAGGGTGTTTTCTATCCAAAGCCAATAATTATATGCATATTCTAGTTACTGGGCAGGAGTAGTAACCAGATTAAATTGGGTACGTTTTTTATCTGGCCGTGTAAATACTGCCCCCTAGCCCTAACAGGTTAACAGTCTGACCGTGCCTTCTGGATGAAAGTGGGGTGAACAGGCCGTGGCTTGGGTGGTTGATGTCCTTGATGATATTTTTGGCCTTGCTATGACATCGGGTGCTGTAGGTGTCCTGGAGGGCAGGCAGTGTGCCCCCGGGGACTTTCAGATTGTCAGTGATGTGTACACCAAGGACCTTGAAGCTTTCCACCTTCTCTACTGCAGCCCCGTCAGTGTGGATAGGGGAGTGCTCCCTCAGCCTTCGATCAGCTCCTTCATTTTGTCCACGATCAGCTCCTTCCTTTTGTTGACGTTGAGGGAGAGGTTATTTTCCTGGCACCTCTCCGCCAGGCCCTCACCTCCTTCCTGTAGGCTGTGCGCAATTGTTGGTAATCAGGCCTACTACTGTTGTGTTGTCTGCAAACTTGATGATTGAGTTGGAGGTGTGCGTGGCCACGCAGTCATCTGTGAACAGGGAGTACAAGAGGGGGCTGAGCACGCACCCTTGTGGGGCCCCTTTGTTGAGGATCAGCGAAGTGGAGGTGTTGTTTCCTACCTTCCCCACCTGGGGGCAGCCCGTCAGGAAGTCCAGGACCCAGTTGCAAAGGGCAGGGTTCAAACCCAGGGCCACAAGCTTAATGATGAGCTTGGAGGGTACTATGGTGTTGAAGTCTGAGCTATAGTCAATGAACAGCATTCTGACCTAGGTTTCTGTCTATTTGTGAAAATGACCCTGATTAGCTCTTTAGTCATATCCCAGTTTACCTATTTGCTTATGGCCTTGCCTACACTTCGCGACTTGTTATTTAAATTATATGAGCAAAACATACAAAAAATACGCACTGGTTATCTAGCAGATTAGTAAGAATGTCTCACCTGATGTTCAAGAATGGCCTTTTTCCCTTTATTCAGATTACAACCTTTCACTTTCGGTTATTTGAAAATGAAATAATCTCCAAAATATAGCTATTGTTACAAGCATAGAAAGTTGGTTGCAATTTCAGTTTAAGCCACTAGGAAATACAAAATAAATATTACAACAAATATTATGGTTAAACTCAAATATACTAACAGATAAAAAAAAATCTTAAGAACAGTATAATCTTGTCAATGATATCATAAATAGGACTGGTGGAGTTATGTCACACATGCAGCTAACAAAAATATATGGAAATGTCTGCTCTACTAAAAATTAAAACCAACTAATTGCAGCATTACAGCAAAAATGGAAGAGGCAAGTAGAAGGGGGAGAAAGTAAAGAACTTGTCTGTCGGCCCTGCATTAAAGACGCAAATTGGTTAAAGAAAATGTTGATAAATAAAAAACTATACCAGTTCCATTTAATGACCAAAAACAAGTACAGCTGTGCCATATAGATTGCAAAATGTTGGGAAGAGATATTCTATGTACCGATTCCATGGCACGTGGTTTATGAACTGATACACTCTTCAATTTGAATTGTTACACAAAATTCTTACAACCAATACAATGTTATATATATTGGGGATACAACCATCCCAGCTCTGCAGATTTTGCTGCAAAGAGACAGAATCATTAGATCATTTGTTTTGGTGCTGTCCATATGTAGCTTGTTTTTGGTAGCAGGTCAGGAATGGCTGAAGAATTGCAACAAATGAATGTTTATCTTTAATTTACAATCTGTAGAAACTATGAGAACAGAAAGGTTCAGAATTTTTGTGAAACATCACAGCACAGTTGAAAAATATACAATACAGTATGGCAAATGATATCAAAACTGGACGGTGTTCAGAGATAGATGGGAGGGTTTGAGTGGAGCTGAAGGGTGGGACTAAAAATATTCAAGATAACTAATGTCAAATATACTGTGTCCATAAAATGTATATAGGTTCAAAACTTTTGTGAAACAGCACAAGTTGAAAAATATATGGCAAATAAAAATCTCAACTGGATGGTCTTCAGAGGTAGATGGGAGGGGTGGAAGGTTGCTGAAGGATGGGACTAAAAACAAATAAAAGTTAACTATTGTAAAATATACTGTGTCTGTAAAATGTGTTTAGTATGTATACGTTGGAATAGAAGCCTGAGTTTGTTGTCCATTAGTTTACTCGAATTAGGGGAGGGGTGGTAGGGTTAGGGGAAAATATGTTTACAAATATTTTTTAAAGTGTTGGTGTTTTTGGTCCATGACAAGCCCTCAGTGATGTGGACGCCAAGGAACGTAAAACTTGTGACTCTCTCTACTACAGTCCCATTGATGTGGATTGGTACATGTTCCCTCCTCCACTTCCCAAAGTCAAAAATCAACTCTATCAGAACTGAGGATAAGACCCAGATGCAGACAGCTAGAGTCACAGATGTTTATTGACCCAAACAGGGGGCAAGCAAAAGACAGGTCAAAGGCAGGCAGAGGTACGTAATCCAGGGCAGAGTTAATAAGATACAGAACAGCAGGCAGGCAGGCTTGGGGTCAGGACAGGCAGAGGTTCGTAAATGGGTCAGAGTCAGGCAGGTACAGAACGGCAGGCAGGCTTGGGGTCAGGGCAGGCAGAATGGTCAGAACCAGGGTAACTAGGAAACAGAACTTGAGAAAGCAGGGAGACGGGAAAACACGCAGGTAAGACCTGACAAGACAAGAAGAACTGGCAACAGACAAACGGAGAACACAGGTATAAATACACAGGGGATAATGAGGAAGATGGAGGGGGGTGGAGACAAGCACAAAGACAGGTGAAACAGATCAGGGTGTGACAAACTCCTTTGTTTTGTTGACAATGAGGGAGAGGTTGTTGTCATGACACGACAATGCCAGTTCACAGACCTCCTTCCTAGGGGTCCCCTGTGTTAAGAGTCAGTGTGGAGGAGGTGTTGTTGCCAACCCTCACAGTCTGTAGTCTGCCCATCAGGAAGTCTCGGATCCAGTTGCAGAGAGTGGTGTCCAGACCCACGGCTCTTGGTTTCAAGCTTGGAAGGAACAATAGTGTTGAATGCTTAACTGTAGTCAATTAACAGCATTCTCACATAGGTGTTCTTCTTGTCCAAATTTTTTGTGGCTGTGTGAATAGCAATGGAAATGGTATCTTAAGTGGATCTGTTGGAGCGGTAGGCAAATTGGAGTGGGTCCAGTGTTCCTGGCATGCTGGCCTTGATGTGGGCCATGACCAGACTCTTGAAGCACTTCATGATGACCGATGTCAGCGCAACGAGCGATAGTCATTTGGGCATGTCACCTTGTTTTTCTTGGGCACTGGGACGATGGTGGTCTCCTTATTAATGCAGCTGGGCAGCCTGGGACAGGGATAGGTTTAAGATGTCAGAGAAGACACCCGCCAGCTGGTCTTCACACACTCTGAGGATGCGGCCAGGGGGCCGGGACCAGAGATGAACTCGCTCAGGTAGAACAAACTTAAACTTGCGCCTTTTTTCAATGCTGAATTGAACTTCATTGAGAAAACAGAAAGGTGTCAATGGTTTTTTTTCGTAAACATCCCTTCTGAATTTAAAAGTAATCCATTTAATCATCTAGTTTTTTTTAAGTACCTGTAATCGGATTACAATATTTTTCCTGGTTTGATTTGATTTGATTTGATTTGGATCTCTTTTAGTCCCCATTTGGACTAATCTTCCAAGAGTCCTTAAATATTAAAATACAATTTATATACGAACACATTTTCACATATAACACACTATTACAAACATACATAATATACTAACGTAATAAAAATAAATAATCAATCTAAAAAATATGAATTCTTCATCTACTGTAATCCCACAACATTTCTGTGTATTATATTTAAATTGTTTTAAAATAATGTTTAAATGTATATATTGAAAGGTTTCTGGTTTGCTCAGTTAATTTATTCCATTTCTTTATTGCTCTAAATCGAAATGTTCTTTTGCCTATTTCTCTTTTCTGTCTGGATAATGCATAGATGGTGGACAATCTATTCCTAGTATTTACGGAATGTCTGTCTCTTACCAACTGATTGCCGTTGTGAATTGTACTTGGCCGTTTTAAATGATGTATATTATGAAATAAAATAAGCATGTTTTTTTCAATTATCTTGTCGATTGATGACCAACCAAGAACATTGCGTATGACTGCAACAGAAAAACCATATCTCCACCGTAAAACAATCCTTGCTGCTTTGTTCTGTGCAATCTGCAGCCTCCTAACTTCACTTGATGATGCTGGTAACATAAATGATTACAGTTGCATTTTTTTTGTAATCAGATTACATGTAATCAGTTACTCCCCCACCCTGTTTGTCTATCAGCTGCCTGTTTCAGATGTTGTAGATGCAAGGCCTATATGAGAGGAAAAGATGGGGGAAAAGAAGAGGAAGAGAAGACATTGAGGAGGGTGAGGTGAGGACAAGATTGCTCCAGAGAGTGAAAGGGAGGTGGAATAGGATAATTAGGGATGGAGAAGGAGAGAAGGAGAGTGATGTGGAATAGGAGATGTGTTGTCTTCCCTGCCAGGGGGCCGGGACCAGCGATTAAGGAAGCTCTTTGTATGGCTGGGAGAGGCACAGTTCTGCTCTGCTCTGCTATTGGTCCGGAATAATGTAGGAACCAATCAGAGACAAGATATCTGTGTCCCATCCACCCCAACCATCTTACACATTCTTCAACAATGTGATTTACATATCTATCTCATCTATCTCTCTTTTTTCTCTACCTCCAGTTCCTCTTACACTCTCTTTCTCTTTCTGTCTCACCTGATGAGTGTTATCTAGACACACAGTCCAGTCTGATAGCTGAGTGTAACCTAAGGTGCTCAGCGGTAAGGCACATGTGAGGTAAGGTGAGTATGTGAGGTAAGGTAAGATAGGTGGTAAGGTAAGATGTACTGTAAGAGACAGAGATATCCAAGTGAAACACACCATTATAGGGTTGAGTTACCTACTAACCTCACAACACAGAGACACATGTTGTCATAGGGAGCTTTATCATTGGCTCTCATCAGGTCACATCAGATACCTGCGACAATCGTACTCTGACCACCCCTGTGTGTGTGTGTGTGTGTGTGTGTGTGTGTGTGTGTGTGTGTGTGTGTGTGTGTGTGTGTGTGTGTGTGTGTGTGTAGCTCAGCGTTCTGCTGTCCTGTGATTTATGACCCCTCACACCCAAACACAAACCCAGGCCTGGTAATGGCCCCTTGTGTGTGTGTATGTGTGTGTGTGTGTGTGTGTGTGTGTGTGTGTGTGTGTGTGTGTGTGTGTGTGTGTGTGTGTGTGTGTGTGTGTGTGTGTGTGTGTGTTGGGGGGAGGGGGGTTGTGTGGGGTTCTTTGCTATTTAGCACAATAATAGCTGCTATCAGTTCCCAGGTGAGTCCCAGGGCTAGGAGTCCCAAGACTGTGGTCTTATTCTGTTCCATCCCACTCAGCCAGGTAAATGAAAATTACATTTAAACTGTTTGTATCTCTTATCGTCCATGCACCAGTAGACAAAAGAATCTGTCTGTGAGGCTGTATTTACTCAGGAAGGGCCTGGCTAATGGCTGGCTCACTGTCTCTGTGACCCCTGCTCTGGATAGACTTTTGGGGCAGACTGGAGCAACAATAGCTACATACACAGGTCACAGGTGTTCCCTGATCTGGTTTTAAAAACTGAGACATACAGTTGAAGTCGTAAGTTTACATACACTTAGGTTGGAGTCATTAAAACTCCTTTTTTAACCACTCCACAAATTTCTTGTAAACAAACTATAGTTTTGGCAAGTCGGTTAGGAAATCTACTTTGTACATGACACAAGTAGTTTTTCCAACAATTGTTTACAGACAGATTATTTCACTTATAATTCACTGTATCACAATTCCAGTGGGTCAGAAGTTTACATACACAAAGTTGACTGTGCATTTAAACAGCTTGGAAAATTCCCAAAAATTATGTCATGGCTTAGAAGCTTCTGATAGGCTAGTTGACATCATTTGAGTCAATTGGAGGTGTACCTGTGGATGTATTTTAAGGCCTACCTTCAAACTCACTGTCTCTTTGCTTGACATCATGGGAAAATCAAAAGAAATCAGCCAAGACCTCAAATTGTAGACCTCCACAAGTCTGGTTCATCCTTGGGAGCAATTTTCAAATGCCTGAAGGTACCACGTTCATCTGTACAAACAATAGTACGCAAGTATAAACACCATGGGACCACGCAGCCATCATACCGCTCAGGAAGGAGACGCGTTCTGTCTCCTAGAGATGAACGTACTTTGGTTCGAAAGTGCAAATCAATCCCAGAAAAACAGCAAAGGACCTTGTGAAGATGCTGGAGGAAACAGGTACAAAAGTATCAATATCCACAGTAAAACAAGTCCTATATCGACATAACCTGAAAGGCCACTCAGCAAGGAAGAAGCCACTGCTCCAAAACCCCCATAAAAAAGCCAGACTACAGTTTGCAACTGCACATGGGGAAAAATATTGTACTTTTTGGAGAAACGTCCTCTGGTCTGATGAAACAAAAATAGAACTGTTTGTCCAAAATGGCCATCGTTATGTTTGGAGAAAAAATGGGGAGGCTTGCAAGCTGAAGAACACCATCCCAACTGTGAAGCACGGGGGTGGCAGCATCATGTTGCGGGGGTGCTTTGCTGCAGGAGGGACTGGTGCACTTCACAAAATAGATGGCATCATGAGGAATGAAAAATATGTGGATATATTGAAGCAACATCTCAAGACATCAGTCAGGAAGTTAAAGCTTGGTCGCAAATGGGTCTTCCAAATGGACAATGACCCCAAGCATACTTCCAAAGTTGTGGCAAAATGGCTTAAGGACAATAAAGTCAAGGTATTGGAGTGGCCATCACAAATCCCTGACCTCAATCCTATAGAACATTTGTGATCCTCAACACTGGGGCCTCACTGGGGCCCCTCAGGGGTGTGTGCTTAGTCCCCTCCTGTACTCCCTGTTCACCCACCACTGCATGGCCAAACACAACTCCAACAACATCATTAAGTTTGCTGACGACACAACAGTGGTTGGCCTGATCACCGACAACGATGAGACAGCCTATGGGGAGGAGGTCAGGGACCTGGCAGTGTGGTGCCAGGACAACAACCTCTCCCTCAATGTGAGCAAGACAAAGGAGCTGATCGTAAACTACAGGAAAAGGTGGACCAACAGGCTCCATTAACATCAACGGGGCTGTAGTGGAGCAGGTCGAGAGTTTCTAGTTCCTTGGTGTCCACATCACCAACGAACTTTCATGGTCCAAACACACCAAGACAGTTGTGAAGAGGGTACGACAAAACCTTTTCCCCCTCAGGAAACTGAAAAGATTTGGCATGGGTCCCTAGATCCTCAAAAAGTTCTACAGCTGCACCATCGAGAGCATCCTGACCGGTTGCATCACCGCCTGGTATGGCAACTGCTCGGCATCTGAACTTGACGCTCTACAGAAGGTAGTGCGTACGGCCCAGTACATCACTGGGGCCAAGCTTCCTGCCATCCAGGACTTTTATAATAGGAAAGCCCAAAAAATTGTCAGATACTCCAGTCACCCAAGTCATAGACTGATTTCTCTGCTACCACACGGCAAGCAGTACCAGAGTGCCAAGTCTAGGACCAAAAGGCTCCTTAACAGCTTCTACCTCCAAGCCATAAGACTGCTGAACAATTAATCATATGGCCACCCGGACTATTTACATTGACCCCTCCTCCATTTGTTTTTACACTGCTGCTACTCGTTGTTTATTATCTATGCATAGTCACTTCACCCCTACCTACATGTACAAATTACCTTGACTAACCTGTACCCCTCACATTGACTCGGTACCAGTACCCCCTCTATATAGACCTGATATTGTTATTTTATTGTATTACTTTTTTATTATTTTTTACTTTGGTTTATTTAGTAAATATTTTCTTAACTGTTCTTGAACTGCACTGTTGGATAAGGGCATTTAAGTAAGCATTTCACGGTAAGGTCTACACTTGTGACAAATTGTCACGTGTGCTCCCTCTCTGGCCTCTAGGTCACCAGGCTGCTCATTATGGCGCACATCTGTCACCATCGTTACGCACACCTGCGCACCATCAGACTCAGCTGGACTCCATCACTTCCCTGATTACCTTCCCTGTATATGTCACTCCCTTTGGTTCCTTCCCCCAGGCGTTATTGTTTCTGTTTCAATTTCATGTCTGTGCGTTGTTCATGTTTCTTGTTTTGCATTGTGTTGCGTTTATTTATTAAAACACTCACTCCCTGAACTTGCTTCCCGACTCTCAGCGCACGTGTCACAGAATAACAGCTCACCTAAGGGAAGCATTAGGAAGTGTTTTTTGTATTTGTTTGGTTTCGGTGGGAATGACGTCAGGTCCGGGAGCTGCTACAGGCTTTCATGCCTCAGCCAGATCGCCAGGCTCTCCTGCCTCCGTCAGCTCATCAGGCTCTCATGCCTCAGCTGGATCACCAGGCTCCCCTGCCTCAGCCGGTCTGTCAGGTTCCCGTGTCCCAGCCGGTGACAGGTTCCCACACATCAGCAGGAGTGACCGGTCCACTCCTGATCCCCAGAATCGTCCCTTGGGTAGGCATCCTGTGGCTGGAGCCGAATGCGCTGGTGAGGGGGTACCGTCAGGTATGCTCTCTCTCCGGCGCTCTAGGTCACCATGCTCCTGCATCTCAGCCGGATTGAGATGTGTCCGATCCGCTCCTGATCCCCGGGATCGTCACTTTGGTCGGCGTCCTGTGGCCGGAGCAGCACGTCGGGGAGGGGGTACTGTCACGTGTGCTCCCTCTCCGGCCTCTAGGTCACCAGGCTGCTCATTATGGCGCACACCTGTCTCCATCGTTAAGCACACCTGCGCTCCATCAGACTCACCTGGACTCCATCACTTCCCTGATTACCTTCCCAATATATGTCACTCCCTTTGGTTCCTTCCCCTTTGGTTTGTTTCTGTTTCAGTGTTATGTCTGTGCGTTGTTCGTGTTTCTTGTTTTGTATTGTTTATTTATTAAAACACTCACTCCCTGAACTTGCTTCCCAACTCACAGCGCACATTGTTACACAAATAAAGTTTGATTCGATTTTGATTTGAGTGTGTGTAACGATCGTCTGGAAGAGGGGACCAAGATGCAACGTGGTAAGTGGTCATAATGATTTTTAATGAGACACTTCAAAAACAAACAGGGAAAACGAAAGCCAACAGTTCTGCCAGGTGAACACACACAAGACAGAAAACAACAACCCACAAAACCCCAAAGGAAAACAGGCTGCCTAAGTATGATTCCTAATCAGAGACAACGATAGACAGCTGCCTCTGATTAGGAATCCTACTCGGCCCAAAACAAAGAAATACAAAAACATAGAAAAAGGAACATAGAACGCCCACCCAATGTAACACCCTGGCCTAACCAAAATAAAGAACAAAAAAACCCTCTATGGCCAGGGCGTTACAGTGTGCAAAGCTGTCATCAAGGCAAAGGGTGGCTACTTTGAAGAATCTCAAATATAAAATATATTTTGATTTGTTAAACACTTTTTTGGTAACTACATGACTCCATATGTATTATTTCACAGTTTTGATGTATTTACTATTATTCTACAATGTAGAAAATAGTAAAAATAAAGAAAAACCCTTGAATGAGTAAGTGTGTCCAAACTTTTGACTGGTTCTGTACATATGCACATACATACATACACAGACACAGATGCACACAAACACACACACACACACACACACACACACACACACACACACACACTCACATACACACACATACACGTATGCAGGTGTTCCCTGGCTGACAGAGGTGTGAGCCATGTAGTGACAGACAGGCTGTTTGAGGGAATGGAGAGAAGGAGGGAAAGACGGTTAGATGGAAGGAGGGAGGGATGGAGGTGTGGAGAAAAGTGGGAGTGAGGAAAGGAATGGAAGGTGTGGAGGTGAAGAAAGGGTGTGTGTGTGTGTGTGTGTGTGTGTGTGTGTGTGTGTGTGTGTGTGTGTGTGTGTGTGTGTGTGTGTGTGTGTGTGTGTGTGTGTGTGTGTGTGTGTGTGTGTGTGTGTGTCAGTTTCAGCCTCCCCTGCTCTCCAGGCTCAGCTGTGGATGTAATTAAATGGATTAGTATGAAAATATGAAATTAGCTTGATGAATAGAGTGAAGTGTGTGCACAGATCGAGTGTGTATTTGTGTGTCTGCGTGTGTGATTAGAGTGTGTGTGTGTGTGTGTATCTGTATTTAGTATGAGATGTTACATTAGTCTTAATGAATAGCAGATGAGAGCTGTAATTGAACCAAGCAACATTTGTACCTGTTGCTGAAATGACAGACCAGGTAAAGAGCTCAAGAGCCTTTACCTGGTCGCTCCAAAATAACATTTGTGTTTTCACCACTCTGAAATAGACTAATGTTGAGATAATTATCCACATCCCGTCATGTTGTGTAGAGCCAGCTATGTGACTCAATCCCAGAAGATGTGAAGAGATAGTCCCCAGAGCAGAGAGGAGCTAACAGGAAACAGCAGATGTAATCTAATATCAGTGTCTGGTTAACGAGGATAATTTCCTCTGCCATGTCCGACGAGTTGAGTTTAGTGTGTGTGTGTGTGTGTGTGTGTGTGTGTGTGTGTGTGTGTGTGTGCGTGTGCGCGCTGAAGGATGGTGGGGGGGCAACTTTTTTCTACTGCTCATAACGACAGCACAACTTTGTGTGGTATTGGAAGGCGTGTGTGTATGTGTGGTGTGTGTATGTGTGGTGTGTGATGTGTGGTGTGTGATGTGTGGTGTGTGATGTGTGGTGTGTGATGTGTGGTGTGTGATGTGTGGTGTGTATGTGTGGTGTGTGGTGTGTATGTGTGGTGTGTGGTGTGTGATGTGTGATGTGTGGTGTGTGATGTGTGGTGTGTGTATGTGTGGTGTGTGGTGTGTATGTGTGGTGTGTGATGTGTGATGTGTGATGTGTGATGTGTGGTGTGTGGTGTGTGGTGTGTGATGTGTGGTGTGTGATGTGTGGTGTGTGGTGTGTGGTGTGTGGTGTGTGATGTGTGATGTGTGGTGTGTGATGTGTGGTGTGTGTATGTGTGGTGTGTGATGTGTGATGTGTGGTGTGTGGTGTGTGGTGTGTGTGGGTGTGTATGTGTGGTGTGTGATGTGTGGTGTGTGATGTGTGGTGTGTGATGTGTGATGTGTGGTGTGTGATGGTGGTGTGTGGTGTGTGGTGTGTGGTGTGTGGTGTGTGGTGTGTGGTGGTGGTGTGTGGTGTGTGGTGTGGTGGTGTGTGTGTGTGTGGTGTGTGGGGTGTGTGGTGTGGTGGGTGGTGTGTGATGTGTGGTGTGTGGTGTGGTGTGTGGTGTGTGTGTGTGATGTGTGGTGTGTGTATGTGTGGTGTGTGATGTGTGTGTGTGGTGTGTGAGTGGGTGTGTGATGTGTGGTGTGTATGTGTGGTGTGTGATGTGTGTGTGTGGTGTTGGTGGTGTGTGATGTGTGGGTGTGTGATGTGTGTGTGGTGGATGTGTGGTGTTGGAGGTGTGGTGTGTGTATGTGTGGTGTGTGATGTGTGGTGTGTGGTGTGTGGTGTGTGGTGTGTGTGTGTGTGTGTGGATGTGTGGTGTGTGATGTGTGGTGTGTGGTGTGTGATGTGTGGTGTGGGATGTGTGGTGTGTGGTGTGTGGTGTGTGTGGTGTGTGTATGTGTGGTGTGTGATGTGTGGTGTGTGGTGGGTGTGGTGTGATGTGTGGTGTGTGATGTGTGGTGTGTGGGTGTGTGTGGTGTGTGTATGTGTGGTGTGTGATGTGTGGTGTGTGATGTGTGGTGTGTGATGTGTGGTGGTGTGTGTGGTGTGTGGTGTGTGTGTGGTGATGTGTGGTGTGTGATGTGTGGTGTGTGGGTGTGATGGGTGTGGTGTGTGATGTGTGGTGTGTGATGTGGTGTGTGTGGTGTGTGATGGTGTGTGGTGTGTGATGTGTGGTGTGTGGTGGGTGTGTGTGTGTGGTGTGTGGTGTGTGGTGTGTGAGGTGGTGTGTGGTGTGTGTGATGTGTGGTGTGTGTGTGGGTGTGTGTGTGATGTGTGGTGGGTGTGGTGGTGGTGGTGTGTGTGGTGTGTGGATGTGTGGTGGTGTGTGGTGTGTGATGTGTGTGTGTGATGTGTGGTGTGTGGTGTGTGGTGTGTGTGGTGTGTGTAGTGTGGTGTGTGATTGGTGTGTGATGTGGTGTGTGGTGGTGTGATTGTGTGGTGTGGTGTGTGGTGTGTGTGGTGTGTGGATGTGTGGTGTGTGGATGTGTGGTGTGTGATGTGTGTTGGAGTGTTGTGTGTGATGGTGTGTGTGGTGTGTGTGTGTGTGTGGTGGTGTGATGTGGGGTGTGTGATGTGTGTGTGGTGGTGTGTGATGTGTGGTGTGGTGTGTGTGGTGTGTGATGTGTGGTGTGTGGTGTGTGTGTTGTGTGTGGTGGTGTGTGGTGTGTGATGTGTGGTGTGTGATGTGTGGTGTGTGATGTGTGGTGTGTGGTGGTGTGGGTGTGGGTGTGTGTGGGGTGTATGTGTGTGTGTGGTGTGTGATGTGTGGTGTGTGATGTGTGGTGTGGGTTGGGGATGTGTGGTGTGTGATGTGTGGTGTGTGGTGTGTGATGTGTGGTGTGTGGTGTGTGGTGGTGGTGGTGGTGTGTGGTGTGTGGTGTGTGATGTGTGTGTGTGGTGTGTATGTGTGGTGTGTGTGTGGTGGTGGTGTGGGGTGTGTGTATGTGTGGTGTGTGATGTGTGGTGTGTGTGTGGATGTGTGATGTGTGGTGTGTGATGTGTGGTGTGTGGTGTGGGTGTGATGTGTGGTGTGTGTGTGGTGTGTGATGTGTGGTGTGTGGTGTGGTGTGTGGGGTGTGGGGTGGTGTGATGTGTGTGTGTATGTGTGGTGTGTGGTGTGTGATGTGTGTGTGATGTGTGGTGTGTGATGTGTGGTGTGTGTGGTGTGTGGTGTGTGGTGTGTGATGTGTGGTGTGTGATGTGTGGTGTGTGGTGTGTGGTGTGTGTGGTGTGTGTATGTGTGGTGTGTGATGTGTGGTGTGTGTGTGGGTGTGTGATGTGTGTGTGTGTGTGTGGTGTGTGTGGTGTGTATGTGTGGTGTGTGTGTGGTGTGTGATGTGTGGTGTGTGATGTGTGGTGTGTGATGTGTGGTGTGTGTGTGTGGTGGTGTGTTGTGGTGTGTGATGTGTGGTGTGTGATGTGTGGTGTGTGTGTGTGTATGTGTGGTGTGTGATGTGTGGTGTGTGGTGTGTGGTGTGTGATGTGTGGTGTGTATGTGTGTGTGTGGTGTGTGATGTGTGGTGTGTGATCTGAGTATGGGGGGTGTACATATGAGTCATAGCTGTAGTTATTACATGATCGGACTCCCTGCATTTGCCCTTTATTGCACTGACTCTATGCACACTCACTGGGCTCTACCCACACACTCACACATACTTACACTGACATCCCAACACACACACTGCATAGCACACGGACACATGCATACTGACGACACACACACACACACACACACACACACACACACACACACACACACACACACACACACACACACACACACACACACACACACACACTCACCACATACGCTGCTGCTACTGTCTGTTATCTATTCTGTTGCCTAGTCAATTTACCTCTGCACACGTATCTGTACATAGCTACCTCAATTACCTCGTACCCCTGCACATCAACTCAGTACTAGTCCTCCCAGTATATAGCCATGTTACTTTACTCTTTATTGTTATCGGTTATTCACTGTGAATTTATTCTTCATGTAACTATACATTTTTGAATTTTTGTATCTTAACTCTGCGTTGTTGGAAAAGGACCCGTAAGTAAGCATTTCATCGTTAGTCGACACCTGTTGTTTCCGAAGCATGTGACAAAGTAAAATGTGCTTTGATTTGACCAACCTGTAACACACACCAAACATACAGGTAACGGACAAAACAAAGGAAACACTTGAGTAAATGAGAGATACAAAGTATATTGAAAGCAGGTCCTTCCACACAGGTGTGGTTCTTGATTTGATTAATAAGCAAATAAAACAGCCCATCAAGCTTAGAGTCATGTATAAAAATACCCAGTGCCCATTACCTGGGCTACCATGGCTAGAAGAAGAGATCTCATTGAAAGATGGTTCTCAAAGGAGCATAGGGGTTTTAGGGTGTGTGTGTTTGTGTGTGTCTCAGTCACAAGATCTCAACCCAACTGAACACTTATGGGAGATTCTGGAGTGGCGCCTGAGACAGCGTTTTCTACCACCATCAACAAACTACCAAATGATGGAATGTCTCGTGGAAGAATGGTGTCGCATCCCTCCAATAGAGTTCCAGAATCTATGCCAAGGTACATTGAAGCACCTGGCGGCGCTGGCGGCTTGCGGTGGCCCAACGCCCAATTCAGACACTTTATGCTAGTGTTTCCTTTATTTTGGCCGTTACCTGTACCACACCATCCACAGAGCCGCTCTGTTCCATACTCCGGCAAGCATACAGAACACACACACACACATCGTAACCACACTGAGTAGCAGTGATGTTAATGTGAACAGAGATTCCTACTGGTGTCTAAGTGTTCCCAACACCTGGCACATTCCAGCTGGACTAAAGGAGAGGATTAACAGACACACACACACACACACACAGTGTGTTGCTGTGAAGCAGAGAAACCTGAGATAGACTCACAGGAAGCATATGATGAGGCAGAGAGAGGGGTCATAAATTATGAGTGTCGGTTTGAAGATGTTTCGCCATGATGGAGTGTCATCATAATAATGAGTTAGGGCTAGTAAAACGTCACTATGTCTAAGTCTTTGTCTAAGTCTTTGTCTGGCTTCTGGAGAGCTTTTTTCAGGCTAATAACAGCTAGACCTAAATATAGCCATAAGATGATCCACAATGACTTGAAATGCCTTACTGCATCTATACATTATCATTATTATTTTTAATAACTGAACACTGTTCCTCTCTCTCTCAATTTAAGGGACATTATTGGCATGGGAAACATATGTTTACATTGCCAAAGGAAGTGAAATAGATAATAAACAAAAGTGAAAGAAACAATAAAAAATTTGCAGTAAACATTACACTCACAAAATTTCCAAAAGAATAAACATTTTAAATGTCATATTATGTACATATTCAAATATTTCCTTAATTTTGGGTCAGTCACAGAGGTCAAGTATTCTGCCACTGTCACGTTCACTGTTTTCAAACTCCCTGTCATAAATGAGCCAAGGCGCAGAGTGCTTGTAATTCCACATCTTTAATGGAAGTGAAACCTTTCACAAAAACCAGGTAAACAGAAATCAAACGTGCCGCAACTGTGGCGCACACAAACACTCATAGAAAATAATAATTACCCACAAACACAAGTGGGAAAACGGCTGCCTAAGTATGATCCCCAATCAGAGACAACGATAAACAGCTGCCTCTGATTGGGAACCATACTAGGCCAACAAAGAAATAGAAACATAGATATGTCCACCCAAGTCACACCCTGACCTAACCAAATAGAGAATAAAACAGACTCTCTAATGTCAGAGCATGACAGACACTGTGTACTCTCTGTTTAGGGACAAATAGCATTCTAGTTTGCTCTGTTTTTTTTAAATTCTTTCCAATGTGTCAAGTAATTATCTTTTTGTTTTCTCATGATTTGGTTGGGTCTAATTGTGTTGCTGTCCTGGGGCTCTGTGGGGTGTGTTTGTGTTTGTGAACAGAGCCCCAGGACCAACTTTCTTAGGGGGCTCTTCTCCAGGTAAATTTTTCTGGTGATGGCTTTGTTATGGAAGGTTTGGGAATCGCTTCATTTTGGGTGGTTGTAGGATTTACTCTTTTCTGGATTTTGATAATTAGCGGGTATCGTCCTAATTCTGCTCTGCGTGCATTATTTGGAGTCTCAATTTGGTGTTTGTCCCATTTTGTGAGTTATTGGCTTGTTAGCGGACCCCAGACCTCACAACCATAAAGGGCAATTTGTTCTATAACTGATTAAAGTATTTTTTAGCCAGATCCTAATTGGTATGTCGAAATGTATGTTCCTAGGGCAGTGGTTCTCAATCTTGGTCCTGGGGACCCAAAGGGGTGCACATTTTAGTTTTTGCCCTAGCACTACACACCTGATTCAAATAATCAAAACGTGCACCCCTTTGGGTCCCCAGGACCAGGATTGAGAACCAGTGCTCTAGGGCAACGTTGTCTAGGTGGAATTTGTATTCTCTCTCTCGCTCTCTCTCTCTCTCTCCCCCGCGAAGCCCAAGGCTGACAGGGCGGGCGGGTCCTGCTCTCTCAGAGGCGGGTTTTCCGCAAAAGGGTTTGGTTGATTTGCTATCGATCTGAGGAAGAGAGGAGAGGGGAGGATTCTTAGGTGAGGCCTGGAGAGAAAGAGAGAGAGAGAGAGAGAGAGAGGGGGGCGAGAGAGAGAGAGAGAGAGCGGAGCCGAGATTTATTGCTACAACAAGACTAAACTCAACCAGGACGGAATAGCGCTGCTAGAGACAGGAAATCTGATGCAGGGGGCGAAGAAGGAGTGAAAGTGTTTGGTGGAAGGACTGCTATTTTTCAATCGCTACTGTTTTCCCCTTTTCCTCCTCCTCTCCTTTTCTTTCCATTCCTCCTCCCTGACCGATCGCATTCCGCGTAGAATCTGCACTTTAATGCCCCTGCGCACCCGCGGAGTGGAAGGAGAGAAGAGCGAGGAAGGAGAAGAGAGCGAGGGAGAAGGAGAGCAGAGGCCTGACTTTAACGGAAACCCCGCCGCCGCACCTCACCCCTCTCCCCCGTGGCTGCCTGTCCCCTCTCCCCTCCTGGCCCTGCATGGACGGGGATGGGGAGAGCCGGATGTTGTTACCGCGGGGCTGAGCGCCTCGCATCCTCGCCTTCCCTGCGGCCGCTGCTGCTGCTGATCGTCGCTCTCTGTTACGGGGCGCACAGAGGTAGGCCAACTTGATAACTTCAAATGTTGTTAATTTTCCTCAGTAGCCTTATCGGAACCTAGTTCCTTGTCCGCGGAAAACTTCAGATCGAGCCCTGTGAATGTGACATAACAGTTTTAGGCTAATGATGAGTTAATAACCACTTAATAATGCCAAAACTAGGAGTTTCGGATTGGCCTTCCATGTGGTTAAGATTAGTCTATAGTGCATTTTATAGGCCTGTGTGTTGTAGCCTATTGGAGTGTATTCGAACCTGGACATCCCGTCGTCGTTGTGTTATTGTCTGATATTGCTTGTCTCTTTCTCTCTCCGGCGGACCGCGGTAGCGCAGCAGTCAGAAGGGAAAGTGTTTCCTCCCCCCATCGCTCTCTTGTTTCTCCGGAGTTTCTCCCGTGGCTCAGCCGCGGGTCGCTATGGCTGATAGAGAAGGGAAGGGTGGCTCTGCCGCGGGTCGCTATGGCTGATAGAGAAGGGAAGGGTGGCTCTGCCGCGGGTCGCTATGGCTGATAGAGAAGGGAAGGGTGGCTCTGCCGCGGGTCGCTATGGCTGATAGGGAAGGGAAGGGTGGCTCTGCCGCGGGTCGCTATGGCTGATAGAGAAGGGAAGGGTGGCTCTGCCGCGGGTCGCTATGGCTGATAGAGAAGGAAGGGTGGCTCTGCCGCGGGTCGCTATGGCTGATAGAGAAGGGAAGGGTGGCTCTGCCGCGGGTCGCTATGGCTGATAGAGAAGGGAAGGGTGGCTCTGCCGCGGGTCGCTATGGCTGATAGGGAAGGGAAGGGTGGCTCTGCCGCGGGTCGCTATGGCTGATAGAGAAGGGAAGGGTGGCTCTGCCGCGGGTCGCTATGGCTGATAGAGAAGGGAAGGGTGGCTCTGCCGCGGGTCGCTATGGCTGATAGGGAAGGGAAGGGTGGCTCTGCCGCGGGTCGCTATGGCTGATAGAGAAGGGAAGGGTGGCTCTGCCGCGGGTCGCTATGGCTGATAGAGAAGGGAAGGGTGGCTCTGCCGCGGGTTGCTATGGCTGATAGGAAAGGGAAGGGTGGCTCTGCCGCGGGTCGCTATGGCTGATAGAGAAGGGAAGGGTGGCTCTGCCGCGGGTCGCTATGGCTGATAGAGAAGGGAAGGGTGGCTCTGCCGCGGGTCGCTATGGCTGATAGAGAAGGGAAGGGTGGCTCTGCCGCGGGTCGCTATGGCTGATAGGGAAGGGAAGGGTGGCTCTACTGATGTCTTGGTGTCAGGTCCTTCACATCCAGCCAGACTAACAAAGGCTTGTTGACACAGTTTTAAAATAATTTTGCTTATAATAATAATGGGAATGTAAATTATAATTTGGTATAATTATGTCACACATGTATACATTTTAGCCTACTTTTACTTTTAATACACAAAAGAATATGAGTTCAGTGTAATAGGACCAAATGGAGACAATAGAATGAAAGGTAAATAACCTGAAAGAACAGAAGCACATGGAAACAGTGGAATCAAGAATTTGTTCTTAATTGAATTAATATGTATCAATAAAGGTTAAATATAAATAAAACACAGAATAGAATAGAACCATATCATCTGGAATATATTAGAAGGGAATAAAATCATACAGAAATTGTAGGATTGGTAAGTAGAATAGACCAGAATACCAGAGGGTGGTAGTAGGCTAGGCTACTTGAAGTCATCCTATAGAGGCTGGGTTTGCCCTTGTGACCCGGAGGTAGCTGACTGCTGTGCCTACACAGAGAGGCCTGTTCTGGACTGGCACTGTGACAGCCCACCACCCCTCTCTGGATGTCCCCCAGCCATAACCCAGACCCCAGGCCCTGTCATCCAGCCCGCGCTCATTGACTCTGTGTGTATTTGTGTGTCTGTGCGCAGCAGTCACACCTCTGGTAATTCATTTAACACAGTCCCAGGCAGCTGGACAGGACACTGTCTGTGCACAGTTCTGTTCAGTAGGGGGAT